>NW_028289582.1:0-29241 GCF_059628265.1 Tinamus guttatus
GACGGATATTCCGATATTCCCTTTATATTGTAAAATATCCACGTTTTTATATTGTAAAATATCCACATTTTTGCAAAGACTCCGACGTGGGTTTTGGAGCATCCCAAGGTGCATAATTCCAGGGGGGAAAAACACCCTATTTTCCAGCAGAAATCGCCTTTTTTAAACCCATTTCCACCTCGTACGCTTGGAAACAAAGACCTTTTATATCCACAATAGGGTTATTTTTGCAGAAAAAGCCTCCAGTTGACAAATCCAGCGTGAATTTCATGCATTTCTGCGGGCGCCATCTCCCTTTTGTACGATCCCAACGGATGCCATCCAGACCATGGCGTGCGATGCGCCGTTTTCTTGGCTTTTTCCCTCATTTCCCCCATTCCGTGTGCAAATAATCCGATTTTTCATCGGGAACGCGATGCCGTAAATCCGATTTCAAGGCTCCGGCGTCGTCCGTCCACCCGGAGAACCGGCAACGCTTGGACGCGGCGCCTTTTTAAGCTCTTTTTTGGGGCGGAATTTGCATGAGCGGAAGCCGCATCCGGGGCGGGACGCGGCCTCCGTTTTGACTCTCCGTGGCCAAATTTCGGCATTTTCGCTGTTGAGGATCCCCCTTCTCCCACAGGTGTTTCCTGCTCTTGCTTAGGGCTCCCGGGGCACGGATTTGGGGCGGAAACGCGCGTTATTTTGGCCACCGTGAGCACCAGCAGCAGCAGCTTTGGCGCAGTAGTAGGTGGCCGTGTCCTCCACCTTGAGGCTGTTCATCTGCAGGTAGACGCTGCTCTGCCCGTTGTCCCTGGAGATGGTGAAGCGGCCCTTCACCGCATCCGCGTAGGCGGTGCCACCACCGGTGTTGATACCCGCGACCCACTCGGGCGCCTTCCCGGCCGGTTGACGGATCCAGTTCATGCTGAAGCTGCTGAAGGTGAAGCCGGAGCCCTTGCAGGAGAGGCGGAGGCTCCCGCCGGGCGCCTGGAGGCCGCCCCCGGACTGGACCAGCTGCACGGCCGCCTGCAGCCCTGCGGGGAAGGAGAGGACACGGAATCAGCGTCATTTCGGTGCCATCCGCGGGTCCCCCCTCGTCGCCCCCTGCCCCATCGCCCTACCCGGCAGGGCGGCCAGGAGGACGAGGAGGAGGACGAGGCCGCGTTGCCCGGAGCTCATGGTGGCTTCGTCGAGGCCGGCGCTCGGTGGCCCCGATGCGGCCCCCGGGTGCCATTTGAAGGCCGCGGGGCCCGGGGCCATTTGCATGCGGCCGCGCTCAAAAGGGGCCCCCGCGGCGGTTGCACGCTCGGCGCGCTCGCACGCTCCGCTGCGGGCGGCAAAACAGCCCCCGGCCCCGCGGGACCCGCTGCTTGGCGCCCGTCATGCCCAGCGACCCCGTTTACTCTTTAATTAATCCCTTTTAATCAATTTGATTCGCATTAATCACATTTTGGAGCACCCTTGGCTCAACATCAATGTCTAGGGCTTTGATGGGTGCCCATGAGGTAAATTTGGGCTGAAAAATGCTGCTTTGTACAATGTTGGCACCCAGCAACCCCCTTTACTCTTTAATTAATCCCTTTTAATCAATTTGATTCGCATTAATCCCGTTTTGGAGCGCCCTTGGCTCAACATCAATGTCTAGGGCTTTGATGGGTGCCCATGAGGTAAATCTGGGGTGAAAAATGCCCAATCACACCATGTCGGCACCCAGCAACCCCCTTTACTCTTTAATTAATCCCTTTTAATCAATTTGATTCGCATTAATCACATTTTGGAGCGCCCTTGGCTCAACATCAATGTCTAGGGCTTTGGTGGGCGCCCATGAGTTGAATTTGGGCTGAAAAATGCTCCTTTGTACAATGTTGGCACCCAGCGACCCCCTTTACTCTTTAATTAATCCCTTTTAATCAATTTGATTCGCATTAATCACATTTTGGAGCGCCCTTGGCTCAACATCAATCTCTAAGGCTTTGATGGGTGCCCATGAGGTAAATCTGGGGTGAAAAATGCTCCTTTGCACCATGTAGGTGCCCAGCAAGCCCCTTTACTCTTTAATTAATCAATTTTAATCAATTTGATTCACATTAATGCCATCTTGGAGCGGCCTAGTCTCAACATCAATGTCTAGAGCTTTGGTGGGCACCCATGAGGTAAATTTGGGGTGAAAAATGCTCCTTTGTACAATGTCGGCACCCAGCAACCCCCTTTACTCTTTAATTAATCCCTTTTAATCAATTTGATTCGCATTAATCACATTTTGGAGCGCCCTTGGCTCAACATCAATGTCTAGGGCTTTGGTGGGCGCCCATGAGTTGAAATTGGGCTGAAAAATGCTCCTTTGTACAATGTTGGCACCCAGCGACCCCCTTTACTCTTTAATTAATCCCTTTTAATCATTTTGATTCGCATTAATCACGTTTTGGAGCGCCCTTGGCTCAACATCAATGTCTAGGGCTTTGATGGGCGTCCATGAGGTAAATTTGGGGTGGAAAATGCCCCATCACACTATATCAGCACCCAGCGACCCCCTTTATTCTTCAATTAATCCCTTTTAATCAGTTTGATTCACATTAATCCCATCTCAGAGAGGCCTAGTCTCAACATCAATCTCTAGGGCTTTGGTGGGCCCCCATGAAGTAAATTTGGGGTGAAAAATGCCCCATCACACTATGTCAGCACCCAACGACCCCCTTTACTCTTTAATTGATCATTTTTAATCAATTTGATTCACATTAATCCCGCTTTGGAGCGCCCTTGTATCAACACCATTTACTAGGGCTTTGGTGGACAACCATGAGGTAAATTTGGCCTGAAAAATGCTCCTTTGTACGATGTCGGCACCCAGTGACCCCCTTTATTCTTCAATTAATCCCTTTTGATCAGTTTGATTCACATTAATGCCATCTCGGAGCGGCCTAGTCTCAACATCAATCTCTAGGGCTTTGGTGGGCACCCATGAGGTAAATTTGGGTTGAAAAACACTCCATTTTACCAAGTCAGCAACCAAAGAGTCCCTCGACTCTTTAATTAATCAATTTTAACTAATTTGATTCATGTTTAATCCCGTTTTGGAGCACCCTTGTCTCAACACCATTTACCAGGGCTTTGGTGGACAACCATGAGGTAACTTTGGGGTAAAAAGTCCTCCTTTACACCAAGTAGATGCCCAGCAAGCCCCTTTACTCTTTAATTAATCAATTTTAATCAATTTGATTCACATTAATGCTATCTCAGAGCGCCCTTGTCTCAACATCAATCTCTAGGTCTTTGATGGACACCCATGAGGTGAATTTGGGTTGAAAAATGCTCCTTTGCACCAAGTCAGCAACCAAAGAGTCCCTCGACTCTTTAATTAATCAATTTTAACCAATTTGATTTACATTTAATCCCACTTTGGAGCACCCTTGTCTCAACACCATTTACTAGGGCTTTGGTGGAGAACCATGAGCTAAATTTGGGCTGAAAAATGCTCCATTTTACCAAGTCATCAACCAAAGAGTCCCTCGACTCTTTAATTAATCAATTTTAACTAATTTGATTCATGTTTAATCCCATTTTGGAGCACCCTTGTCTCGACACCATTTACCAGGGCTTTGGTGGACAACCATGAGGTAACTTTGGGGTAAAAAGTGCTCATTTGCACCAAGTAGGTGCCCAGCAACCCCCTTTACCCTTTAATTAATCAATTTTAATCAATTTGATTCACATTAATGCAATCTCGGAGCGCCCTTGTCTCAACATCAATCTCTAGGGCTTTGGTGGGCGTCCATGAGGTGAATTTGGGGTGAAAAAAAGGGTCTTTGGGTTGAAACCACCTCCCATGAATCCGCCCGGCTCAGGGTAACCCCGTTGCAAGGTTCAAGGCACACACGCGTCCCTTGTTTGCACCAAAATTGGGGTGTTTTTAGTGGGTTTTGGCCACCAGGGAGTGATGGAGAGGCCTCGGGTGCTGGTTTGTGCTGGTTCCTCTGGGCAGAGGGCCAAATTTGGGGAGAAACGGTGCGGTTTTGGCTTGGAGTATTTGCTATGAATGGGGAAGACCTTTCTGAAAAGGGCATGGGGACAACTGGGTCTCTCCACCTTCCTTGCAAGGTCTTGGCCACCCGGAGAGGAGGACAAGGCCGGAATGGGAGGAAATGGCCCCAAAAAAGTCCCTCAAGGGCAGGAAAAGAAGGCCATGCAGCTCCGAAATAGGCCTCACCTCCAGCCATGGGCCTTGATGCCACCGCGAAGCACGGGGAGACCCGGAAGGGGCCTTGGAGGTGGCCACGGTTGTGTTGTTCAAGGGGAAGAAGGGGCTGGACACACCTGTGAGGCCTCCAGGATGGACACGAGGGCCAAGCGGTGGCTTGAAGAGGTGCCCAGCAAAGACCTTGGCCAATGGGATCCTCCATCACCACCACCAGCATCAGTAACTTTGGCGCAGTAGTAGGTGGCCGTGTCCTCCACCTTGAGGCTGTTCATCTGCAGGTAGAGGCTGCTCTGCCCGTTGTCCCTGGAGATGGTGAAGCGGCCCTTCACCGCCGACGCGTAATCGGTGGCACCAGCAGTGTTGACGCCCACGACCCACTCGGGCGCCTTCCCGGGTGGTTGTCGGAACCAGCCCATGTTGGTGCTGCTGAAGGTGAAGCCGGAGCCCTTGCAGGAGAGGCGGAGGCTCCCGCCGGGCGCCTGGAGGCTCCTCCGGACTCAACCAGCTCCATGTGCCCCTTGGACCTTCATCTCCTGCAAGGGCTCCGGCTTCACCTTCAGCAGCTTCTACATGGGCTGGTTCCGTCAACCGCCCGGGAAGGCGCCCGAATACGTCGCGCAGATCAGCACCGGTGGTAGCACCTACTACGCGGATGCGGTGAAGGGCCGTTTCACCATCTCCAGGGACAACGGGCAGAGCAGCGTCTACCTGCAGATGAACAGCCTCAAGGTGGAGGACACGGCCACCTACTACTGCGCCAAAGCTGCTGCTGGTTATGCTTATGCTGCTCGCAGTGACACCGTTGACCAGGTCATTGGTGGCCTCTCCTAATCGCCTTGGAGAGCTCACGGTCATTGGCACCCGTGGGTGCAACACAACAGGCTGCTGGTCGTCACCAGCATAAGCACTCCAACCACCAGCAATGGAACTTTTCACGCAGTAGTAGGTGGCCGTGTCCTCCACCTTGAGGCTGTTCATCTGCAGGTAGAGGCTGCTCTGCCCGTTGTCCCTGGAGATGGTGAAGCGGCCCTTCACCGCATCCGCGTAGCCGATGTAACCATCGTTGTCAATCCTCGCGACGAACTCGGGCGCCTTCCCGGGCGGTTGTCGGAACCAGCCCATGTTGAAGCTGCTGAAGGTGAAGCCGGAGCCCTTGCAGGAGATGAAGGTCCAAGGGGCACAGGGAGCTGGTCGAGTCCAGAGGAGCCTCCAGGCGACCGGCGGGAGCCTCCGCCTCTCCTGCAAGGGCTCCGGCTTCGACTTCAGCAGCTTCGAGATGGACTGGTTCCGACAACCGCCCAGGAAGGGGCTCGAGTGGGTCGCAGGTTCCACCCCCGATGGTAGTAGCACCAGCTACGCGCCAGCGGTGGAGGGACGTTTCACCGCGTCCAGGGACAACGGGCAGAGCAGCCTCTACCTGCAGATGAACAACCTCAAGGTGGAGGACATGGCCACCTACTACTGCATTGAGAGAAGCTCCTGGTTATGCTCCCGGTTATAATCCCGGTTACACCGTTGACCAGGTCATTGGTGGCCTCTCTGATGGCCTTGGAGAGCTCATAGTCATCGGCACCCATGGGCGCAACACAAGGGGCTGCTGGTCACCACCATAATAAGCAGCATAACTACCACCACCAGCACTAGCACCTTTGGCGCAGTAGTAGGTGGCCGTGTCCTCCACCTTGAGGCTGTTCATCTGCAGGTAGAGGCTGCTCTGCCCGTTGTCCCTGGAGATGGTGAAGCGGCCCTTCACCGCCGACCTGTAGTAGGTGGTACCATTGGTGTTGATACTCGCGACGTATTCGGGCGCCTTCCCGGACGGTTGACGGAACCAGCCCATGCCGAAGCTGCTGAAGGTGAAGCCGGAGCCCTTGCAGGACATGAAGGTCCAAGGGGCACATGGAGCTGGTCCAGCCGGAGGCGCCTCCAGGCGCCCGGCGGGAGCCTCCGCCTCTCCTGCAAGGGCTCCGGCTTCACCTTCAGCAGCTTCGACATGGGCTGGTTCCGACAACCGCCCGGGAAGGCGCCCGAATACGTCGCGCAGATCAGCACCGGTGGTAGCACCTACTACGCGGATGCGGTGCAGGGCCGCTTCACCATCTCCAGGGACAACGGGCAGAGCAGCGTCTACCTGCAGATGAACAGCCTCAAGGTGGAGGACACGGCCACCTACTACTGCATTGAGAGAAGCTCCTGGTTATGCTCCCGGTTATAATCCCGGTTACACCATTGACCAGGTCATTGGTGGCCTCTCTGATGGCCTTGGAGAGCTCATAGTCATCGGCACCCATGGGCGCAACCCAAGAGGCTGCTGGTCCCCACCATAATAAGCAGCATAACCAGCACCACCAGCACCATAACCTTTGGCGCAGTAGTAGGTGGCCGTGTCCTCCACCTTGAGGCTGTTCATCTGCAGGTAGACGCTGCTCTGCCCGTCGTCCCTGGAGATGGTGAAGCGGCCCTGCACCGCCGACGCGTACTCGGTGTAACCACCATAGCTGTCAATATAGGCGACGTATTCGGGCACCTTCCCGGGCAGTTGTCGGATCCAGACCATGACAAAGCTGCTGAAGGTGAAGCCGGAGCCCTTGCAGGAGAGGCGGAGGCTCCCGCCGGGCGCCTGGAGGCGCCTCCGGACTCGACCAGCTCCATGTGCCCCTTGGACCTTCATCTACTGCAAGGGCTCCGGCTTCACCTTCAGCAGCTTCTACATGGGCTGGTTCCGTCAACCGCCCGGGAAGGCGCCCGAATACGTCGCGCAGATCAGCACCGGTGGTAGAACCTACTACGCGGATGCGGTGAAGGGCCGCTTCACCATCTCCAGGGACGACGGGCAGAGCAGCCTCTACCTGCAGATGAACAGCCTCAAGGTGGAGGACACGGCCACCTACTACTGCGCCAAAGCTGCTGCTGGTTATGCTTATGCTGCTCGCAGTGACACCGTTGACAAGGTCATTGGTGGCCTCTCCTAATCGCCTTGGAGAGGTCACGGTCATCGGCACCCATGGGTGCAACACAACAGGCTGCTGGTCGTCACCAGTATAAGCACTCCAAACACCAGCAATGGAACTTTTCACGCAGTAGTAGGTGGCCGTGTCCTCCACCTTGAGGCTGTTCATCTGCAGGTAGACGCTGCTCTGACCGTTGTCCCTGGAGATGGTGAAGCGGCCCTTCACCGCATCCGTGTAGCCGATGTAACCATCGTTGTCAATCCTCGCGACGAACTCGGGCGCCTTCCCGGGCGGTTGTTGGTACCAGCCCATGTTGAAGCTGCTGAAGGTGAAGCCGGAGCCCTTGCAGGACATGAAGGTCCAAGGGGCACATGGAGCTGGTCGAGTCCAGAGGAGCCTCCAGGCGCCCGGCGGGAGCCTCGGCCTCTCCTGCAAGGGCTCCGGCTTCGACTTCAGCAGCTTCGAGATGGACTGGTTCCGACAACCGCCCAGGAAGGGGCTCGAGTGGGTCGCAGGTTCCACCCCCGATGGTAGTAGCACCAGCTACGCGCCAGCGGTGGAGGGATGTTTCACCGCGTCCAGGGACAACGGGCAGAGCAGCCTCTACCTGCAGATGAACAGCCTCAAGGTGGAGGACACGGCCACCTACTACTGCATTGAGAGAAGCTTCTGGTTATGCTCCCGGTTATAATCCCGGTTACACCGTTGACCAGGTCATTGGTGGCCTCTCTGATGGCCTTGGAGAGCTCATAGTCATCGGCACCCATGGGCGCAACCCAAGAGGCTGCTGGTCCCCACCATAATAAGCAGCATAACTACCACCACCAGCACCATAACCTTTGGCGCAGTAGTAGGTGGCCGTGTCCTCCACCTTGAGGCTGTTCATCTGCAGGTAGACGCTGCTCTGCCCGTCGTCCCTGGAGATGGTGAAGCGGCCCTGCACCGCCGACGCGTACTCGGTGTAACCACCATAGCTGTCAATATAGGCGACGTATTCGGGCACCTTCCCGGGCAGTTGTCGGATCCAGACCATGACAAAGCTGGTGAAGGTGAAGCCGGAGCCCTTGCAGGAGAGGCGGAGGCTCCCGCCGGGCGCCTGGAGGCGCCTCCGGACTCGACCAGCTCCATGTGCCCCTTGGCCCTTCATCTCCTGCAAGGGCTCCGGCTTCACCTTCAGCAGCTTCTACATGGGCTGGTTCCGTCAACCGCCCGGGAAGGCGCCCGAATACGTCGCGCAGATCAGCACCAGTGGTAGCACCTACTACGCGGATGCGGTGCAGGGCCGCTTCACCATCTCCAGGGACAACGGGCAGAGCAGCCTCTACCTGCAGATGAACAGCCTCAAGGTGGAGGACACGGCCACCTACTACTGCGCCAAAGCTGCTGCTGGTTATGCTTATGCTGCTCGCATTGACACTGTTGACCAGGTCATTGGTGCCCTCTCCTAATCGCCTTGGAGAGCTCTTGGTCATCGGCACCCATGGGTGCAACCCAAGAGGCTGCTGGTCACCACCATAATAAGCAGCCCAACCAGCATCAGCATAAGCATTTTTGGCGCAGTAGTAGGTGGCCGTGTCCTCCACCTTGAGGCTGTTCATCTGCAGGTAGAGGCTGCTCTGCCCGTTGTCCCTGGAGATGGTGAAGCGGCCCTTCACCGCATCCGCGTAGCCGATGTAACCATCGTTGTCAATCCTCGCGACGAACTCGGGCGCCTTCCCGGCCGGTTGACGGAACCAGCCCATGTTGGTGCTGCTGAAGGTGAAGCCGGAGCCCTTGCAGGAGATGAAGGTCCAAGGGACACATGGAGCTGGTTGAGTCCAGAGGAGCCTCCAGGCGCCCGGCGGGAGCCTCCACGTGTCCTGCAAGGGCTCCGGCTTCGACTTCAGCAGCTTCGAGATGGACTGTTTCCGACAACCGCCCAGGAAGGGGCTCGAGTGGGTCGCGGGTTCCACTCCCGATGGTAGTAGCACCAGCTACGCGCCAGCGGTGGAGGGATGTTTCACCGCGTCCAGGGACAACGGGCAGAGCAGCCTCTACCTGCAGATGAACAGCCTCAAGGTGGAGGACACGGCCACCTACTACTGCATTGAGAGAAGCTTCTGGTTATGCTCCTGGTAATAATCCTGGTTACACTGTTGATCAGGTCATAGGTGGTCTCTCCTGATGGCCTTGGAGAGCTCATGGTCATCGGCACCCATGGGCGCAACCCAAGAGGCTGCTGGTCACCACCATAATAAGCAGCATAACTACCACCACCAGCACTAGCACTTTTGGCGCAGTAGTAGGTGGCCGTGTCCTCCACCTTGAGGCTGTTCATCTGCAGGTAGACGCTGCTCTGCCCGTTGTCCCTGGAGATGGTGAAGCGGCCCTTCACCGCCGACGCGTAGTAGGTGGTACCACCGCTGTTGATACTCGCGACGTATTCGGGCGCCTTCCCGGACGGTTGACGGAACCAGCTCATGCCGAAGCTGCTGAAGGTGAAGCCGGAGCCCTTGCAGGAGATGAAGGTCCAAGGGGCACATGGAGCTGGTCCAGCCGGAGGCGCCTCCAGGCGCCCGGCGGGAGCCTCCGCCTCTCCTGCAAGGGCTCCGGCTTCACCTTCAGCAGCTTCTTCATGTACTGGATCCGACAACCGCCCGGGAAGGCGCCCGAGCCAGTCGCGTATATTAACAGCGGTGGTAGCACCGGCTACGCGTCGGCGGTGAAGGGCCGCTTCACCATCTCCAGGGACAACGGGCAGAGCAGCCTCTACCTGCAGATGAACAGCCTCAAGGTGGAGGACACGGCCACCTACTACTGCGCGAAATGGGCTGGTAGTGGTGCTTGGGATGCTGCTTATTATGCTGGTGGTAACCAGCAGCCTCTTGGGTTGCACCCATGGGTGCCGATGATCATGAGTTCTTCAAGGCGATCGGGAGAGCTTCAATGACCTGGTCAACGGTGTCACCATCAGCACCATAACCAGAACCAGCAGCTGGTTGAGTCCGGAGGCGCCTCCAGGCGCCTGGCAGGAGCCTCTGCCTCTCCTGCAAGGGCTCCGACTTCGACTTCAGCAGCTTCCGCATGATTTGGATCCGACAACCGCCCGGGAAGGGGCCCGAGTTTGTCGCGAGTATCAACAGCACCGGTGGTAGCACCTGGTACGCGGATGCGGTGGAGGGCCGCTTCACCATCTCCAGGGACAACAGGCAGAGCAGCCTCTACCTGCAGATGAACAGCCTCAAGGTGGAGGACACGGCCACCTACTACTGCGCCAAAAATGCTTATGCTGATGCTGGTTGGGCTGCTTATTATGGTGGTGACCAGCAGCCTCTTGGGTTGCACCCATGGGTGCTGATGACCAAGAGCTCTCCAAGGCGATCGGGAGAGCTTCAATGACCTGGTCAACGGTGTCACCATCAGCACCATAACCATAACCAGGAGCTGGTCCAGTCCGGGGGCGGCCTCCAGGCGCCCGGCGGGAGCCTCCGCCTCTCCTGCAAGGGCTCCGGCTTCACCTTCAGCAGCTTTGACATGAGCTGGTTCCGACAACCGCCCGGGAAGGGGCTCGAGTGGGTCGCGACTATTTACAGCGATGGTGACACCAACTGCACACAACTCCCGGTCCAAAACACCGCTTTTTTGCTCTAACAGGTGCCATTCCCACTCCAAAAGCCCCAATTATCCCCCAAAATCCCACTTTTTCACTCAGAAATGCCCCTTTTTCACTCAGAAATGCCACTTCTTTGCTCCAAAAGACCACTTTTCTTGCTCCAAAGTGCCAGTATTCCACTCAAAAATGCCAGTTTTTCACTCAAAAATACCACTTTTTTACTCAGAAATGCCACTTTTTCACTCCAAAAGGCCTGTTTTCTTGCTCCAAAGTGGCACTTTTCACTCAGGAACGCCACTTTTTCATTCAGAAATGCCCCTTTCACTTCAAAAAAAACACCTTTTGCTACAAAGTGCCACTTTTTTCCCTCAGAAATGCCACTTTTCACTCCAACAGGCACTATTCTTACTCCCAAATGCCACTTTTTACTCAAAAATGTCTCCTTTCCTCTCCAAAATGGCACTTTTCCACTCAAAAATGCCAAGTTTTCACTCAGAAATGCCCCTTTTTCACTCAGAAATACCACTTTTTCACTCCAAAATGCCACTTTTCTTGTTCCAAAGTGCCACTTTTCACTCAGAAATGCCACTTTTTTGCTTCCATATGTCACATTTCTGCTCAAAACAGCCCCTTTTTCCCTCAGAAATGCCCCTTTTCCACTCCAAAATGAATCACTGAACGTGTCCTCGTGCCCAGGAAGGCCAATAGGATCCCGGCACAGCAGCAGGAGCGTTACCAGCAGGTCCAGGGGGGATCCTGCCCCTCTGCTCAGCCCTGCGGAGGCACCTGGAGCGTTGGGGGCAGCTCTGGGCTCCCCAGGGCAAGAGGGACCTGGAGCTGCCAGAGAGGGGCCAGCGATGGTGGCGACACCGACTATGCGGATGCGGTGCAGGGTCGTTTCACCATCTCCAGGGACAACGGGCAGAGCAGCCTCTACCTGCAGATGAACAGCCTCAAGGTGGAGGACACGGCCACCTACTACTGCGCCAAAGCTGCTGGTGCTTATGGTTATGGTGCTGGTGGTGACACTGTTGACCAGGACATTGGTGGCCTCTCCTGAATGCCTTGGAGAGCTCATGGTCATTGGCACCCGTGGGTACAACCCAAGAGGCTGCTGGTTGTTACCAGCATAAGCAGCCCAAGCACCAGAGCAGCAGCCCGAGCACTAGCATCAGAACCTTTGGCGCAGTAGTAGGTGGCCGTGTCCTCCACCTTGAGGCTGTTCATCTGCAGGTAGAGGCTGCTCTGCCCGTCGTCCCTGGAGATGGTGAAGCGGCCCTGCACCGCATCCGTGTACCAGGTGCCACTACCAGTGCTGCCAATACTTGCGACCCACTCAGGCGCCTTCCTGGGCGGTTGTCGGAACCAGCCCATTTTGAAGCTGCTGAAGGTGAAGCCGGAGCCCTTGCAGGAGAGGCGGAGGCTCCCACCGGGCGCCTGGAGGCGCCTCCGGACTCAACCAGCTCCATGTGCCTCTTGGACCTTCATCTACTGCAAGGGCTCCGGCTTCACCTTCAGCAGCTTCGCCATGGAGTGGTTCCGTCAACCGCACGGGAAGGCGCCCGAGTGGGTCGCGGGTATCAACACCGATGGTAGCACCTGGTACACGGGTGCGGTGCAGGGCCGCTTCACCATCTCCAAGGACGACGGGCAGAGCAGCCTCTACCTGCAGATGAACAGCCTCAAGGTGGAGGACACGGCCACCTACTACTGCGTGAAAAGCGCTAGTGATGGTGGTGCTGGTTGGGCTGCTTATTATGGTGGTGACCAGCAGCCTCTTGGGTTGCACCCATGGGTGCCGATGACCATGAGATCGCCAAGGCGATCAGAAGAGGCCCCCAATGACCTGGTCAACAGTGTCATGAGGAACACCATAACCATAAGCATCAGCAGCTTTGGCGCAGTAGTAGGTGGCCGTGTCCTCCACCTTGAGGCTGTTCATCTGCAGGTAGAGGCTGCTCTGCCCATCGTCCCTGGAGATGGTGAAGCGGCCCTTCACCGCATCCGCGTAGTCGGTGTCACCATCGTAGTCAATACCCGCGACGAACTCGGGCGCCTTCCCGGGCGGTTGTCGCATCCACCACATGAAGAAGCTGCTGAAGGTGAAGCCGGAGCCCTTGCAGGACACGTGGAGGCTGCAGGAGATGAAGGTCGTGCTGGAGACTCCTCTTGGGACCAGGCACACTGAGTATCTTTTAGGAAAGAGGAGGTTCTCACCTCCTATGTCCCATCCCTTGTGATTTTGGGGGGTCATCATGTCCCTTCGCAGCACTGGTCACCTCTCTGCATGGCCATGACCTCGCCATGGTGATGGCAGGACGCCCGGCAAGGCCATCAAGCAGCAACCTCAGCCCCTGGGCGGGGGGGACTCCCATCATGGAAGGAGGCACCAACAGGGTCTTCAGCACCATCAACCTGCAGAGAAGGGAGCAACGGCCACAACCACCATAGATACGGGCTATGGTGGAGCTAGTCCAGTCCAGAGGCGCCCGGCGGGAGCCTCCGCCTCTCCTGCAAGGGCTCCGGCTTCACCTTCAGCAGCTTCAGCATGAACTGGATCCGTCAACCGCCCGGGAAGGCGCCCGAGTTCGTCGCGGCTATTAGCAGCGATG
The DNA here is from genome assembly GCF_059628265.1 of Tinamus guttatus. Lineage (NCBI taxonomy): Eukaryota > Metazoa > Chordata > Aves > Tinamiformes > Tinamidae > Tinamus > Tinamus guttatus. The sequence goes on from NW_028289582.1 coordinate 13,333, forward strand.
GTGGTAGCACCTTGTACGCGGATGCGGTGAAGGGTCGTTTCACCATCTCCAGGGACGACGGGCAGAGCAGCGTCTACCTGCAGATGAACAGCCTCAAGGTGGAGGACACGGCCACCTACTACTGCGCCAAGAAAGCTGGTGGTGCTGGTGGACACCCCATTGGAGATCAGGAATGTGATGGGAGGCACCCATGGTTAATGATGGCCTTGAAGTGCTCTAGGCGGTCAAGCGAACCCCACCAATGACGTTGGCCAACAGGGTGTCCACAAAGAACACCAGCCTTGCAGGAGAGGCCGCTGGGCGAGTTCTACCTGCAGAGGAGCCACCTCAATAGCAGCAACACCCAAGGGCGCCCAATACTTCCTGCCACCAAATGTGTCCGCCCCATCGAAGCCACCATGAGCTCCGGGCAACGCGGCCTCGTCCTCCTCGTCCTCCTGGCCGCCCTGCCGGGTAGGGCGATCGGGGCGGGCGACAAAGAGGGGGGACCCGCGGATGGCACCGAAATGACGCTGATTCCGTGTCCTCTCCTTCCCCGCAGGGCTGCAGGCGGCCGTGGAGCTGGTCCAGTCCGGGGGCGGCCTCCAGGCGCCCGGCGGGAGCCTCCGCCTCTCCTGCAAGGGCTCCGGCTTCACCTTCAGCAGCTTTGCCATGTATTGGATCCGTCAACCGGCTGGGAAGGGGCTTGATCGGGTCATGGCTATCAGCCCCGATGGTAGCAGCACCACCTACGCGGATGCGGTGGAGGGTCGTTTCACCGCGTCCAGGGACGACGGGCAAAGCAGCGTCTACCTGCAGATGAACAGCCTCAAGGTGGAGGACACGGCCACCTACTACTGTGGCAAAGTGCCCGCTGCTGGTGCTGGTGCTTATTGGGCTGATCGTGGGAGACCCTTTTGGTAGCCAAGACCCTTATGGGATGTCCCCATGGGCGCTGATGGCCATGGGCTGAGCAAGAAGACCAGGAGTGGCCCAGCAATGACATTGCCCAATAGGGTCTCTACAACAAGCACTATAACCAGCAGCACCATAACTTTTGGCGCAGTAGTAGGTGGCCGTGTCCTCCACCTTGAGGCTGTTCATCTGCAGGTAGACGCTGCTCTGCCTGTTGTCCCTGGAGATGGTGAAGCGGCCCTGCACCGCATCCGCGTATCTGGTGGTACCAGTGCTCCAAATACCTGCGACCCCCTTGAGCCCCTTCCCTGTCAGATCCACTGCATGTTGAAGCTGCTGAAGGTGAAGCCGGAGCCCTTGCAGGAGAGGCGGAGGCTCCCGCCGGGCGCCTGGAGGCTCCTCCAGACTCGATCAGCTCCATGTGCCCCTTGGACCTTCATCTCCTGCAAGGGCTCCGGCTTCACCTTCAGCAGCTTCGGCATGGGCTGGTACCGACAACCGCCCGGGAAGGGGCTCCAATACATCGCGGGTATTCAGAGCGGTGGTGGTTGGACCGGCTACGCGGATGCGGTGCAGGGCCGCTTCACCATCTCCAGGGACAACGGGCAGAGCAGCCTCTACCTGCAGATGAACAGCCTCAAGGTGGAGGACACGGCCACCTACTACTGCGTGGAAAGTGCTAGTGCTGCTTGTGCTGGTTGTTGTGGTCGCAGACATCCCGCTGGAGACCAGGAGCCCAATGGGAGGCACCCATGGTTGAGGATGTCCATGAGTTGCTCAAGGCGGTTAAGGGAGCTCCACCAATGACATTGGCCAATGGGGACTGCACAGAGAACACAACCACTATCAAAACGTTTGGCGCAGTAGTAGGTGGCCGTGTCCTCCACCTTGAGGCTGTTCATCTGCAGGTAGAGGCTGCTCTGCCCGTTGTCCCCGGGGATGGTCAGATGTGAAATGCCACTTTTCTGCTCCTAAATGCCACTTGTTTTGCTCCAAAATGCCACTTTTCCCTCAAAAATGCCTCTTTTCCGCTTTTTAATTCCACCCTTCCACTCAAAAACGCCATTTTTTCACTCAGAAACGCCCCTCTTTAGCTCCAGCAGGTGGTATTCTCACTATAAAACGCCGCTTTTTTCGCCCCCAAATGGCTCTCTTCCTCTCTGAAATGGCACTTTTTCACTCAAAAATACCACTTTTCTGCTCCAGAATGCCACTTTCTCACTCAGAAATGCCAGCTTTTCACTCCAAAATGCTTCTTTTTTCCCCCAAATGCCACTTTTTCCCTCAGAAATGCCGCTTTTCTGCTCCCAAGTACCTCTTTTCACTCAAAAATGCCACTTTTCACTCAGAAATGACACTTTTTCGGTCAGAAATAGCTCCAACAGCTGCTATTCTCACTTCTAAATGCTACTTTTTGGCTGCAAAGTGCCACTTTTCTTGCTTCAAAATGCCTCTTTTCCCTCAAGAATGCCACTTTTTTCCCCAAAAATGTCTCTTTTTCCCTCAGAAATGCCACTTTTCCACTCCAACAGGTGCTATTCCCCCTCCAAAATGACACTTTTCTCTCAGAAATGTCTCTTTTACTCTCCAGAATGGCACTTCTACACTCAAAAATACCACATTTCCCTTCCAAAATGCTACCTTTTTGCACCAAAATGCCATTTTTCTCTCCAAAACTCCACTTTTCTTGTTCCTAAGTGCCACTTTTCACTCAGAAATGCCACATTTTCACTCATTAATGCCACTTTTTTGCTCCAAAAGGCCATTTTTCTTGCTCCAAAGTGCCAGTTCTCACTCAGAAATGCCCCTTTTTCACTCATTAATGCCACTTTTTCACTCCATAACTCCACGTCTCTTGCTCCAAAGGGCAACTTTTCACTCCAAAACTCCACTTTTTCGCTCAAAAACACCACTCAAAAAAAAGGCCCCCCCATGCCACGTGCTGTAGTGTCCCCGCTTGAGCAGAGCAGATGATCTCGAGAGGCCCCTTCCAACCTCAACCCTTTGGTGACTCTGCGGTTCCCTCCCTGCTCTGTGTCCATGGACCAGGGGCCCTTCCGTGTCCTCTCCTTCCCCGCATGGAGCTGGTCCAGTCCGGGGGCGGCCTCCAGGCGCCCGGCGGGAGCCTCCGCCTCTCCTGCAAGGGCTCCGGCTTCACCTTCAGCAGCTTCCCCATGAGCTGGTTCCGACAGCCACCCGGGAAGGCGCCCGAGTTCGTCGCCTATATTAACAGCACTGGTAGTGGCACCAGCTACGCGGATGCGGTGAAGGGCCGCTTCACCATCTCCAGGGACAACGGGCAGAGCAGCGTCTACCTGCAGATGAACAGCCTCAAGGTGGAGGACACGGCCACCTACTACTGCGCCAAAGGTGCTGATGCTGGTGCTGGTTGGGGTGTTTATGCTGGTGACAACCAGCAGCCTCTTGGGTTGCGCCCATGGGTGCTGATGACCATGAGCTCTCCAAGGTGATCAAGAGAAGCCACCAATGACCTGGTCAGTGGTGTCACTGGGAGCACCATAACAACAACCAGCACCAGCACTAGCACCTTTGGCGCAGTAGTAGGTGGCCGTGTCCTCCACCTTGAGGCTGTTCATCTGCAGGTAGAGGCTGCTCTGCCCGTTGTCCCTGGAGATGGTGAAGCGGCCCTGCACCGCATCCGCGTACCAGGTGCTACCACTGCTGCCAATAGTCGCGACCCACTCGGGCGCCTTCCCAGCCGGTTGACGGAACCAGAACATGCCGAAGCTGCTGAAGGTGAAGCCGGAGCCCTTGCAGGAGAGGCGGAGGCTCCCGCCAGGCGCCTGGAGGCTCCTCCGGACTCGACCAGCTCCATGTGCCCCTTGGACCTTCATCTCCTGCAAGGGCTCCGGCTTCACCTTCAGCAGCTTCAGCATGGGCTGGTTCCGACAACCGCCCAGGAAGGCTCCAGAGCGGGTTGCGTATATTAGCAGCAGTGGTAATAGCACCGGCTACGTGGATGTGGGTGGTAGCCCATGTACCAGGGGCTTCCACCATCGCTGTTGATACCCGCCATGTTCTCCAGCCCCTTCCCGGGCAGTCGCCGCATCCGCATCATCCCGAAGGTGCTGGAGGTGACACCAGCCTTGCGGGAGAGGCCGCTGGGTGAGTTCGACCTCCAGAGAAGCCACCTCAAGAGCAGCGACACCCAAGGGCGCCCAATACCTCCTGCCACCAAATGTGTCCGCCCCATCGAAGCCACCATGAGCTCCGGGCAACGCGGCCTCGTCCTCCTCGTCCTCCTGGCCGCCCTGCCGGGTAGGGCGATCGGGGCGGGCGACAAAGAGGGGGGACCCGCGGATGGCACCGAAATGACGCTGATTCCGTGTCCTCTCCTTCCCCGCAGGGCTGCAGGCGGCCGTGGAGCTGGTCGAGTCCGGGGGCGGCCTCCAGGCGCCCGGCGGGAGCCTCCGCCTCTCCTGCAAGGGCTCCGGCTTCACCTTCAGCGAGTTTGACATGGGCTGGTTCCGACAACCGCCCGGGAAGGGGCTCGAATACGTCGCGAGTATTAGCAGCGATGGTGGTTACACCCAATACGCGTCGGCGGTGGAGGGCCGCTTCACCATCTCCAGGGACGACGGGCAGAGCAGCCTCTACCTGCAGATGAACAGCCTCAAGGTGGAGGACACGGCCACCTACTACTGCGCCAAACAAGCTGGTACCTATTGAGCTGCTGCTGGTAGTTATGACGCTACCGGTGGCTCTGGGGTCCTCTACACCATGTTGTAGTTGAGGCCACCATGGGATGCGCTGCACCCACCATTAGTGTGACCGCCCTTGTCGCGGTAGCCGGTGGCCGTGTCCTCCACCTTGAGGACAACCACTACTGTGCCAAGGGCGCTCATGCTGGTGGTGCAATTACTGGAGAGGCCATGGGCCGACGTCCTCGCTGGGCCCCTCTTGGTCAACTGGGCGACCTCATGGCCATCATGGATGCAGCGAATCCCATGGTGGCATCAGCTGCAACTTGGTGTAGAGGACCCCAGAGCCACTGATAGTGTCGTCATAAGTAGCATCAGCATTCCAACCAGCACCAGCAACAGCACGTTTGGCGCAGTAGTAGGTGGCCGTGTCCTCCACCTTGAGGCTGTTCATCTGCAGGTAGACGCTGCTCTGCCCGTTGTCCCTGGAGATGGTGAAGCGGCCCTGCACCGCATCCGCATACCAGGTGCTACCACCGGTGCTGATATGCGCGATCCACTCGGGCGCCTTCCCGGGTGGCTGTCGGAACCAGCTCATGGGGAAGCTGCTGAAGGTGAAGCCGGAGCCCTTGCAGGAGAGGCGGAGGCTCCCGCCGGGCGCCTGGAGGCTCCTCCGGACTCGACCAGCTCCATGTGCCCCTTGGACCTTCATCTCCTGTAAGGCCTCAGGCTTCACCTTCAGCAGCTTCAGCATGGGCTGGTTCCGTCAACCACCCGGGAAGGCGCCCGAATACGTTGCGGGTATTGAGAGCGATGGTGGTTACACCAACTACGCGGATGCGGTGCAGGGCCGCTTCACCATCTCCAGGGACAACGGGCAGAGCAGCGTCTACCTGCAGATGAACAGCCTCAAGGTGGAGGACACGGCCACCTACTACTGCGCCAAAGGTTCTACTGCTGGTGCTTGGGCTGCTGCTGGTGCTTGGACTGCTTATGCTGGTAACAACCAGCAGCCTCTTGGGTTGCACCCATGGGTGCCAATTACCATGAGCTCTCCAAGGCCATCAGGAGAGGCCACCAATGTCCTGGTCAATGGTGTCACCGGGAGCACCATAACAACAACCAGCACCAGCAGTAGAACCTTTGGCGCAGTAGTAGGTGGCCGTGTCCTCCACCTTGAGGCTGTTCATCTGCAGGTAGAGGCTGCTCTGCCCGTTGTCCCTAGAGATGGTGAAGCGGCCCTGCACCGCATCCGCGTACCAGGTGCTACCACCGGTGCTGATATGCGCGATCCACTCGGGCGCCTTCCCGGGTGGCTGTCGGAACCAGCTCATGGGGAAGCTGCTGAAGGTGAAGCCGGAGCCCTTGCAGGAGAGGCGGAGGCTCCCGCCGGGCGCCTGGAGGCGCCTCTGGACTGGACCAGCTCCATGTGCCCCTTGGACCTTTATCTCCTGTAAGGCCTCAGGCTTCACCTTCAGCAGCTTCAGCATGGGCTGGTTCCGTCAACCACCCGGGAAGGCGCCCGAATACGTTGCGGGTATTGAGAGCGATGGTGGTGACACCAACTACGCGGATGCGGTGCAGGGCCGCTTCACCATCTCCAGGGACGACGGGCAGAGCAGCCTCTACCTGCAGATGAACAGCCTCAAGGTGGAGGACATGGCCACGTACTACTGCGCCAAAGGTGCTTATGCTGGTGCTGGTTGTTGTTATGGTGCTCCCGGTGACGCCATTGACCAGGACATTGGTGGCCTCTCCTGATGGCCTTGGAGAGCTCATGGTAATTGGCACCCACGGGTGCAACCCAAGAGGCTGCTAGTTGTTACCAGCATAAGCAGTCCAAGCACCAGCAGCAGCCCAAGCACAAGCAGTAGAACCTTTGGTGCAGTAGTAGGTGGCCGTGTCCTCCACCTTGAGGCTGTTCATCTGCAGGTAGACGCTGCTCTGCCCGTTGTCCTTGGAGATGGTGAAGCGGCCCTGCACCGCCGACGCGTAGTAGGTGCTACCACCGGTGCTGATCTGCGCGACCCACTCGGGTGCCTTGCCGGGCGGTTGTCGGAACCACCACATGCTGAAGCTGCTGAAGGTGAAGCCGGAGCCCTTGCAGGAGAGGCGGAGGCTCCCGCCGGGCGCCTGGAGGCCGCCCCCGGACTCGACCAGCTCCACGGCCGCCTGCAGCCCTGCGGGGAAGGAGAGGACACGGAATCAGCGTCATTTCGGTGCCATCCGCGGGTCCCCCCTCTTTGCCCCCCACCCCGATCGCCCTACCCGGCAGGGCGGCCAGGAGGACGAGGAAGACGAGGCCGCGTTGCCCAGAGCTCATGGTGGCTTCGATGGAGCGGACACATTTGGTGGCAGGAAGTATTGGGCGCCCTTGGGTGTCGCTGCTCTTGAGGTGGCTCCTCTGCAGGTAGAACTCGCCCAGCGGCCTCTCCTGCAAAGCTGGTGTTCTTTGTGGAGACCCTGTTGGCCAATGGCATTGGTGGGGCTCGCTTGACTGCCTAGAGCACCTCATGGCCTTCATCAACCATGGATGCCTCCCATCACGTTCCTGATCTCCAATGGGGTGTCCACCACCACCACCACCTTGTTTGGCCGACGCGTAGTCGATGTCACCACCATCGCTGGCCCCTCTCTGGCAGCACCAGGTCCCTCCTGCCCTGGGGAGCCCAGAGCTGCCCCCAGTGCTCCAGGTGCCTCCGCAGGGCTGAGCAGAGGGGCAGGATCCCCCCTGGACCTGCTGGTAACGCTCCTGCTGCTGTGCCAGGATCCCATTGGCCTTCCTGGGCACGAGGACACATTCTGTGATTCGTTTTGGGGTGGAAAAGGGGCATTTCTGAGTGAAAAAGGGGCTTTTTTGAGCGGAAAAGTGACATTTGGAAGCAAAAAAGTGGCATTTCTGAGGGAAAATGTGGCACTTTGGAACAACAAAAGTGGCGTGTTGGAGTGAAAAAGTGGCATTTCTGAATGAAAAGGGGGCATTTCTGAGTGAAAAGTGGCACTTAGGAGGAAGAAAACTGGCATTTATGAGTGAAAAAGTGGTATTTCTGAGTGAAAAGTGGCATTTTGGAGAGGAAAGGAGACATTTTAGAGTGAAAAAGTGGCATTTTGGAGAGGAAAGGAGACATTTTAGAGTGAAAAGTGGCATTTGGGAGTGAGAATAGTGCCTGTTGGAGTGAAAAAGTGGCATTTCTGAGGGAAAAGTGGCACTTTGGAGCAAGAAAATGGCATTTTGGAGTGAGAATAGTGCCTGATGGAGTGAGTGTGGCAGTTTGGATCAGAAATGTTGCATTTTTGTGTGAAAAGTGGCACTTTGGAGCGAAAAAGTGGTATTTTGGAGTGAAAAGGTGTTGTTTCTGAGTGAAAAGGTGATGTTTCTGAGTGGAAAAGAGGCATTTTGGAATGGAAAAGTGGTATTTTTGAGCAGAAAAGAGACATTTTGGAGTGAAAAGAGGCATTTGTAGCAAGAAAAGAACCTGTTGGAGTGAAAAAGTGGCATTTGTAACCGAAAAAGTGGCATTTTTGAGTGAGAATAGCAGCTTTTAGAGTGGGAATCGCACCTGCTAGAGCAAAAAAGCGGTGTTTTGGACCGGGAATTGTGCGTAGTTGGTGTCACCATAGCTGTCAATATACGTGACCCACTCGAGCCCCTTCCCGGGCGGTTGACGGATCCAGTTCATGCTGAAGCTGCTGAAGGTGAAGCCGGAGCCCTTGCAGGACATGAAGGTCCAAGGGGCACATGGAGCTGGTCCAGTCCGGGGGCGGCCTCCAGGCGCCCAGCGGGAGCCTCCGCCTCTCCTGCAAGGGCTCCGGCTTCACCTTCAGCAGCTTCTACATGTGGTGGATGCGACAACCGCCCGGGAAGGCGCCCGAGCCAGTCGCGTATATCAACCCCAGTGGTGGTAGCACCTGGTACGCGTCGGCGGTGCAGGGCCACTTCACCATCTCCAGGGACAACGGGCAGAGCAGCCTCTACCTGCAGATGAACAGCCTCAAGGTGGAGGACACGGCCACCTACTACTGCGCCAAAGATGCTGGTGGTTATAGTGCTTCTGGTAGAGACCCTATTGGGCAATGTCATTGCTGGGCCACTCCTGGTCTTCTTGCTCAGCCCATGGCCATCAGCGCCCATAGGGACATCCCATGAGGGTCTTGGCTACCAAAAGGGTCTTGCACCGTCAGCCCAATCAGGACCAACACCACCATCACTAGCACTTTTCACGCAGTAGTAGGTGGCCGTGTCCTCCACCTTGAGGCTGTTCATCTGCAGGTAGAGGCTGCTCTGCCCCTCGTCCCTGGAGATGGTGAAGCGGCCCTGCACCGCATCCGCGTAGTAGGTGTTACCACCGCTGTAGATACCCGCGACGAACTCGGGCGCCTTCCCGGGCAGTTGACGGATCCAAATCATGGGGAAGCTGCTGAAGGTGAAGCCGGAGCCCTTGCAGGAGAGGCCGAGGCTCCCGTCGGGCGCCTGGAGGCTCCACCAGACTTGATCAGCTCCATGTGCCCCTTGGACCTTCATCTCCTGCAAGGGCTCCGGCTTCACCTTCAGCAGCTTCTTCATGTACTGGATCCGACAACCGCCCGGGAAGGCGCCCGAGCCAGTCGCGTATATTAACAGCGGTGGTAGCACCGGCTACGCATCGGCGGTGAAGGGCCGCTTCACCATCTCCAGGGACAACGGGCAGAGCAGCGTCTACCTGCAGATGAACAGCCTCAAGGTGGAGGACACGGCCACCTACTACTGCGCCAAAGCTGCTGCTGGTTATGCTGGTGTTCCTGTTGACACCATTGACCAGGTCATTGGTGGCCTCTCCTGATCGCCTTGGAGAGCTCATGGTCATCAGCACCCATGGGTGAAACACAAGAGGCTGCTGGTCGTCACCAGCATAAACACCCCAACCACCAGCAGCAGCAGCTTCTTTCACGCAGTAGTAGGTGGCCGTGTCCTCCACCTTGAGGCTGTTCATCTGCAGGTAGACGCTGCTCTGCCCGTTGTCCCTGGAGATGGTGAAGCGGCCCTGCACCGCATCCCCGTAGTAGATGCCACTACCATCGCTGTAAATAATTCCGACCCACTCGGGCGCGTTCCCAGGCGGTTGACGGATCCAAATCATGGCGGAGCTGCTGAAGGTGAAGCCGGAGCCCTTGCAGGAGAGGCGGAGGCTCCCGCCCGGCGCCTGGAGGCCGCCCCCGGACTGGACCAGCTCCACGGCCGCCTGCAGCCCTGCGGGGAAGGAGAGGACACGGAAGGGCCCCTGGTCCTTGGACACAGAGCAGGGAGGGAACCGCAGAGTCACCAAAGGGTTGAGGTTGGAAGGGGCCTCTCGAGATCATCTGCTCTGCTCAAGCGGGGACACTACAGTACGTGGCACGGGGTGGTGTTTTTTTTTGAGTGGTGTTTTTGAGCGAAAAAGTGGAGTTTTGGAGTGAAAAAGTGCCATTTCTGAGTGAAAATTTGCCCTTTGGAGCAGGAAAACTGGCATTCTGGAGTGAAAAGGTGCCATTTCTGAGTGAGAACTGGCACTTAGGAACAAGCAAATTGGCATTCTGGAGTGAAAAAGGGGCATTTCTGAGTGAAAATTGGCACTTAGGAACAAGAAAAGTGGAGTTTTGGAGAGAAAAAAATGGCATTTTTAAGGGAAATGTGGTATTTTTGAGTGTAGAAGTGCCATTTTGGAGAGGAAAAGAGACATTTCTGAGAGAAAAGTGTCATTTTGGAGGGGGAATAGCACCTACTGGAGTGGAAAAGTTGCATTTCGGAGGGAAAAAGTGGCCTTTTGGGGGAAAAAAGTGGCATTCTTGAGGGAAAAGAGGCAAGAAAAGAGCAAGAAAAGTATCGTTTTGCAGTGAAAAAGTAGCATTTAGAAGTGAGAATAGCAGCTGTTGGAGCTATTTCTGACTGAAAAAGTGTCATTTCTGAGTGAAAAGTGGCATTTCTGAGTGAAAAGAGACACTTGGGAGCAGAAAAGTGGGATTTTTGAGTGAAAAAGGGTCATTTTGGAGAAAGAAGAAGCACTTTGGAGTGAAAAGGTGGCATTTCTGAGTGAGAAAGCAGCATTTTTTAGTGAAAAACCGCCATTTTAGAGAGGAAAAGGGATATTTTGGGTTGAAAAGTGGCAATTTTTAGTGAGAATACCACCTGTTGCAGCGAAAAGGGCATTTCGGAGTGAAAAAGTGGCTTTTTGAGCAGAAAAGCTGCACTTTTGAGTGAAAAATTACCATGTTGGAGAGGAAAAGAGACATTTTGGAGTGGAAAGAGGCGTTTTGGATCGAGAATAGAGCCTGTTGGAGTGAAGAGGGGGCATTTCTGAGTGAAAAAGTGGTGTTTTTGAGTGGGAAGGGGGCATTAAAAAGCAGAAAAGTGGCATTTTGGAGGGAAAAGCGGCATTTTGGAGCAAAACAAGTGGCATTGAGGAGCAGAAAAGCGGTGTTTCACAGTGGCCACCTACTACTGCGCCAAACGTTTTGATAGTGGTTGTGGTCTTTGTGCAGACCCCATTGGCCAATGTCATTGGTGGAGCTCCCTTAACCGCCTTGAGCAACTCATGGACATCCTCAACCATAGGTGCCTCCCATTGGGCTCCTGGTCTCCAGCGGGATGTCTGTGACCACAACAACCAGCACCAGCAGCACTAGCACTTTTGGCGCAGTAGTAGGTGGCCGTGTCCTCCACCTTGAGGCTGTTCATCTGCAGGTAGAGGCTGCTCTGCCCGTTGTCCCTGGAGATGGTGAAGCGGCCCTGCACCGCATCCGCGTAGTTGGTGAAATCACCATCATCCCAAATATCCGCGACCCACTCGAGCCCCTTCCTGGGCGGTTGACGGATCCAAATCATGGCGGAGCTGCTGAAGGTGAAGCCGGAGCCCTTGCAGGAGAGGCGGAGGCTCCCGCCGGGCGCCTGGAGGCCGCCCCTGGACTGAACCAGCTCCATGTGGGGAAGGAGAGGACACGGAATCAGTGTCATTTCGGTGCCATCCGCGGCTCCCCCCTCATTGTCGCCCTACCCGGCGAGGAGGACGAGGAGGCCGAGGTGGAGGCCGCGTTGCCCGGAGCTCAATGGCGGCCGGGCCCCTCCATGTCCCCATCCCAGAGGCCTCGTAGGCCACTCCAGCCCCATCCTCCCCTCGCCCAACCCATCCTTGGCCTCCTCAAGCCCCTCCAGGCCTCCATGGTCTCTACAGTGGCCTCAAGGCTGGAGGTCGAGGCCCATTTTGGCCCTCTATGGCTCTTCCTTCCCCCTTCCGGGACCATTTTGGGGCCATTTCCTCCCATTCCGGCCTCATCCCCATCTCCTGGTGGCCGCACAGGCCCCAAGTGCCCTTGGCCGGTGTTTCCCACCCGGCCTCGCTCCTCCGGGCCTTGTTTTTTGCCCCCACGTTGCAGATTGGCACCGGCTGCTCCAAGCGCAGGTGCCAGGAGGGGATTTTGGGCCGGGAACTTTGATTTTTTCGTATTTTTCGCCCTCTCGGTTTCAGCTCTCGTTATGCAAACGGGCCCGAAGGCGCCCGAAAGCGGCAGCTGCCACAGGCGAGAAACGGCGTTTCGGCCCCAAAACAGTGCCCGTGGATGCTGCGATTCAGCCTCCCAACCGGCCATAAAATTGCAAACATATTTCAAAAAATAAATTCCGAAATAAATTCAAAAATAAATTTCAGAGAGGCAGATAAATTGCAATAGAGTTTCCGATAAATTGCAAGGAAGTTTCCAATAAATCGCAATTAAATTGCTAAATACATTGCAGTAAAGTAGCAAATAAACTGCAATAAAGTGGCAGATAAATTGCAGTAAACTGGCAAATAAATTGCAGTAAAGTGGCAAATAAATTGCAATAAAGTGACAAATAAATTGCAATCAAGTGGCCAATAAATTGCAATAAAGTGGCAAATAAATTGCAATCAACTGGCAGATAAATTGCAATAAACTGGCAAATAAATTGCAGTAAACTGGCAAATAAATTGCAATAAAGTGGCAAATAAATTGCAATAAACTGACAGATAAATTGCAATAAAGTGGCAAATAAATTGCAATAAAGCTGTAATAAATTAGCACATAGATTGCAATCGAGTTGTGAATAAATCACAGAACAAGTGTAAATAAACAGCACTAAAATTGGAAAAACAAATAGAAGAACATAGAGTGCAACCAAGCGGACCCAAACTTGACTTTTTTAGCCCTGAAACACGGTGCAAAAATATATTTGTGTTGTTGTTTCTGCCTCCCGCCACCTGAATTCAAATTTTGGGCTTTCTGGGAACTCGGAGCGGGAAACGGCAGCTGTTTTGGCCTGGGACCCCTTTAAAATAGGGCTGAAACCGGGTTGTTTCGGTGCGCGGGGACGGGTGCGAAAAATAGGAGCTAAAAGGAGGGGAAATGAGGTAAAATGGAGTGAAATGGAATGAAATAAAATGAAATGAAATGAAATGAAATTAAATGAAATGAAATAAAATGAAATGAAATGAAATGAAATAAAATAAAATAAAATTAAGTGAAATGGAATGAAATGAAATGGAATGAAATATGAAATGAAGTAAAATAAAATAAAATAAAATAAAATAAAATAAAATAAAATAAAATAAAATAAAATAAAATAAAATAAAATAAAATAGACTGAAGTGAAATGGAATGAAATGGAATGAAATAAATGAAATGAAATGGAATGAAATAAATGAAATGAAATGGAATAAAATGAAATAAAGTAAAATAGAGTGAAATGAAATGGAATAAAATAAGATAAAATAGACTGAAGTGAAATTGAATGAAATGAAATGAAATATGAAATGAAATGAAATGAAATGAAATGAAATGAAATGAAATAAAATAAAATAAAATAAAATAAAATAAAATAAAATAAAATAAAATAAAATAAAATACACTGAAGTGAAATGGAATAAAATGAAATGAAATGAAATGAAATAGAAAGAAATAGAATGGAATAAAAGACTAGAACTGAAGACTAAAATAAGATTAAAAAATAAGATAAAGCAAAAATAGAAGCCAAATCCTCTCCTTGGGGTCCCTTTTTCGATAATTTTACCGTTTCTCTCTCTTTTCGCAATGATTTTCCTTGGTCGCCCCCATTCGCAGGTGCCGGTTGTGGGAAACGGCTGCAGCGGCTCCTTTTCCCGGAATACGGCCCAAAATGGGACTTTTTCCAAAGAAAATATGAATTGGTCAAAATCCCCCTGACTCATTTCTGGTCCCAAACCGTCAATTTTAGCCCCCTCCATCCGCTTGCAAAATTAAATAGCAGCGAAATTATTATTATTATTATTAATTATTATTATTATTATTATTATTATTATTATTATTATTATTATTATTATTATTATTATGCAGACACAAAATTGCAGCTTTTTTGCATCCAAAATTAAAGCTCTTCTCAAAGCGATGCCCGGATTTCTGGGAAAATTATTGCAAAATGAATTGCTAATTCTGGGATTATTGAATGCTTTTCCCCATATATATATATATATATTAGTATTAAAGAAGAGCCGAATGGCCCCAATTCAACCTGTTTTGCCCCGGGATTTGTGGAGGAATTGGCCAAAAAGTTGCAAATAGAAAATATTGCAAAAAGGGAAAATGTTGCAAAAAAACCCCGTCACTTTTGGCAAAGGAGAAAATGCTGCAAAATGAAAATATTGCCAGGAGAAAAACGTTGCATTTGGCAAAGAAAATATTATAAAAACCCAAAATGTCGCATTCGGCCAAGAGAAAATATTGCATTTTGGGCTGTTTTCCTCAGATGTGTCTATAATTTAATGAAAAACACATTATCGGGCACCAAATCGGTGCCAAATTTGAACCGAGCACCTGGCGCCCGGAATTTGCTTGCGGGCCTTTAAAGACCTAAAAATAGCGATTATTTTTTTTTCCGCTTTTGGCCCCAAAACATATTTTTTGCGGCGCCGCTTCCCCTTTTCCTCGCCCGAAGGCGAAAGCAAAACTCGCATCTGCCGGGCCCAAAATGGGCCAAATCGGGGCGATTTTGGGCAAGGGGAGGGGCCGCCTTGGTTATGCCCAGAAATCGAGGGGTTTTGGGGTGAAAAAAAGGAGAAAATTGGGGTTTAAGGGCAGGTTATGTGGTTGTACGTTGCCTTTATGCGTTATATATAATATATATAATTATATTACATAGGTATTATTAATTTCTCTATGTACTGGGAGGCACTGGGCCATATTGGGCCATACTGGGCCATATTGGGCCATAATAGGGTAGCAATGGGCCATTCTGGGGGATACTGGGCCATACTGGGCCATATGAGGACATATTGGGCCATACTGGGCCATACTAGGGTGGCAATGGGCCATTCTGGGCGATACTGGGCCATACTGGGCCCTTTTGGGAGGCATCCAATGCCATGTTAAGGGGCACTGGGCCATACTGGGCCATATTGGGCCATACTGGGCCGCACCGGGCCATAGCGGGGGGCACCAGGCCATATTGGGCCATACTGGGCCATACTAGGGTGGCAATGGGTCATTCTGGGGGATACTGGGCCATAGTGGGGGGCACTGGTCCATATTGGGGGGCACTGGATCATGCTGGGGGGCACTGGGCCATATTGGGCCATACTGGGCCATACTGGGGGGCACTGGGCCATTCTGGGCCATACTGGGCCACACTAGGGGGCACTGGGCCATACTGGGGGGCACCTGAGGCCACGTTGAGGTGCATTGGGCCATACTGGGCCGCACTGGGCCATAGCGGGGGGCACTGGGCCATACTGGGCCATATTGGGCCATACTGGGCCAATTTGGGAGACATCCGATGCCATGTTAAGGGGCACTGGGCCATATTGGGCCATACTGGGCCATACTGAGAGGCACTGGTCCATGCTGGGAGGCACTGGGCCTTACTGAGAGGCACCTGAGGCCAAGATGAGGGGCACTGGGCCATATTGGGCCATACTGGGCCATACTAGGGTGGTAATGGGCCATTCTAGGGTAGCAATGGGCCATACTGGAGGGCACTGGGCCATTCTGGGCCATTCTGGGCCATACTGGGGGGCTCTTGATCATACTGAGAGGCACCTGAGGCCAAGTTGAGGGGCACTGGGCCATACTGGGCCATACTGGGCCATATTGGGCCATACTGGGGGCACTGGGCCATACTGGGCCACTTTGGGAGACATCTGATGCCATGTTAAGGGGCACTGGGCCATATTGGGCCATACTGAGCCATACTGGGGTGGCAAGGGGCCATTCCGGGCCATTCCGGGCCATTCTGGGCCATAATGGGCCGTAATGGGGGGCAATGGGCTCTCCCCGTCTTCCTAATCTGCCTAGCAACGCCCGCCGCCTCGGCGCTGATTGGTCGGGAGGAGGCGGAGGGGGCGTGGCCCTCCCG
>NW_028289585.1:0-38903 GCF_059628265.1 Tinamus guttatus
CTATGGGGGCTATAGGGGAGCTCTGGCGGTCCTAGGGGAGCTCCAGGGGGCCCTATGGGGGCTATAGGGCATCCTATGGTGGTTATAGGGGGTCCTAGGGGAGCTCTGGTGGTCCTGTGGGACCTCTAGGGGGCCCTATGGGGGCTCTTAGGGGTCCTATGGTAGTTATAGGTGGCCCTATGGGAGCTCTAGTGCATCCTAATGGGATTATAGAGGGTCATATAGGAGGTTTAGGGGGGCTATAGGAGCTCTAGGGGGTCCTGTGAGGGCTCTAGGCGGTCCTATGGGAGCTCTAGGGGGTCCTATGGGGGCTATAGAGGGTCCTACGGTGGTTATAGGGGGACATAGGGGAGCTCTAGGGCGTCCTATGGGAGCTCTAGGAGGCTCTCTGGGGGCTATAGGGGGTCCTAGGGGAGCTCTGGGGGTCCTGTCGGGCTCTAGTGGGCCCTATGTGGGCTATAGGGTGTCCTATGGAGGTTATAGGGAACCCTATGGGAGCTCTAGGGCATCCCATGGAGCTTTAGGGGGTCCTATGGGGGCCATAGGGGGTCCTTTGGGAGCTCTAGGGGGCCCTATGGGGGCTATAGTGCGTCCTATAGTGGTTACAGGGGACCCTATGGGAGCTCTAGGGCATCCTATGGGGACTATAGAGGGTCATATAGGAGGTTTAGGGGGTCTATAGGAGCTCTAGGGGGTCCTATGGGGGCTCTAGGGGGTCCTATGGGGGCTCTAGGGAGCCCTATGGGAGCTATAGGGGGTTCTAGGGGAGCTCTGGGGGTCCTAGGGGAGCTCTGGGGGGCCCTACGGGGGCTAAAGGGCATCCTAGGGGGACTATAGGGGGTTCTATAGGAGCTCTAGGGTCCTATGGTGGTTATAGGGCGTCCTAGGGGAGCTCTAGGGGGCCCTATGGGGGCTATAGGGCATCCTATGTTGGTTATAGGGAGCCCTAGGGGAGCTCTAGGTGGTCCTATGTGGGCTATAGGGGGTCCTAGGTGAGCTCTGGGCGTCCTAGGGGAGATCTAGGGGGACCAATGGAGGCTATAGGGAATCCTATGGGGACTATGGGGAGTCCTATAGGAGGTCCAGGAGGTCCTATGGGGCCTATACGGGGTCCTATGTTGGTTATAGGGGGTCCTAGGGGAGCTCTGGGGGTCCTGTGGGGCCTCTAGGGGGCCCTATGGGGGCTATTGAGGGTCCTATAGGAGCTCTAGGGGGTCTATAGGAGCTCTAGGGGGTCTATAGGAGCTCTAGGGGGTCCTATGGGGGCTATAGGGGGTCCTATGGGGGCTCTAGGGGGCCCTATCGGAGTTATAGGGGGTCCTAGGGGAGCTCTGGGGGTCCTGTGGGGGCTCTAGGGGGCCCTATGGGGACTACAGTGGGTCCTAGGGGAGCTCTAGGGGGCCCTATGGGAGCTCTAGGGCATCCTATGGGGACTATAGAGAATCCTAAAGAAGCTCTAGGGGGTTCTATCGGGGCTATAGGGCGTCCTATGGGAGCTCTAGGGGGCCCTAGGAGGGTTATAGAGGGTCCTAGGGGAACTCTGAGGGGTCCTAGGGGAGCTCTAGGGGGTCCTATGGGGGCTATAGGGGGTCCTATCGGAGCTCTGGCGGTCCTAAGAGGAGCTCTAGGGGGTCGTAGGGGGTATAGGGGGTCCTAGGGGAGATCTGGGGGTCCTATGGGGGCTATAGGGGGTCCTTGGGGAGCTCTGGTGGGTACTAGGGGAGCTCTAGGGCGTCCTATGGGAGCTCTAGGGGGTCCTATGGGAGCTATAGAGAGTCCTATGGTGGTTATAGGGGACCCTATGGGAGCTCTAGGGCGTCCTATGGGCACTACAGAGGGTCCTATAGCAGGTCTAGGGGGACTATAGGACCTCTAGGGGGTCCTTGGGGGCTCTAGGGGGTCGTATGGGAGCTCTAGGGGGCCCTATGGGGGTTATAGGGTGTCCTAGGGGAGCTCTAGGGCGTCCCATGGAGCTCTAGGGGGTCCTATGGGGGCTATAGGGGGTTCTGTGGGAGCTCTGGGGGTCCTGTGGGGGCTATAGGGGGCCTTATGGGAGCTCTAGGGGGCCCTATGAGGGTTATAGCGGGTACTAGGGGAGCTCTAGGGGGTCCTATGGGAGCTGTAGGGGGTGCTATGGGAGTTCTAGGGGGTCCTATGGGGGCTATAGGGGGTCCTATAGGAGATCTAGGGGCTCTATAGGAGCTCTAGGGGGTCCTATGGAGCCTATATGGGGTCCTATGTTGGTTATAGGGGTCCCTGGGGGAGCTCTAGGGGGCCCAATGGGGGCTATAGGGCATCCTATGGTGGTTATAGGGGGCCCGAGGGGAGCTCTGGGGGGTCCTAGGGGAGCTCTAGGGGGTCCTAGGGGAGCTCTAGGGGATCCTATGGGGGCTCTAGATGGTCCTAGGGGAGCTCTAGGGAGCCCTATGGGAGCTATAGGGGGTCCTAGGGGAGCTCTGGGGGTCCTAGGGGAGCTCTAGGGGGCCCTATGGGGGCTATAGGGCATCCTATGGGGACTATAGGGGGTCCTATAGGAGCTCTAGGGGGGCTATAGGAGCTCTAGAGGGTCCTATGGGGCCTATATGGGGTCCCATGGTGGTTATAGGAGGCCCTAGGGGACCTCTAGGGGGCCCTATGGGAGCTCTAGGGGGTCCTAGGGGAGCTCTAGGGGGTCCTATGGTGGCTATAGGGGGTCCTAGGGGAGCTCTGGGGGTCCTGTGGGGGCGCTAGGGGCCCTATGGGGGCTATAGTGGGTCCTATGGTGGTTATAGGTGGCCCTATGGCAGCTCTAGGGCATCCTATGGGGACTATAGGGGATCCTATAGGAGCTCTAGGGGAGTTATAAGAGCTCTAGGGGTTCCTATGGGGGCTATAGGGGGTCCTATGTTGGTTATAGGGGACCCTATGGGAGCTCTAGTGCATCCTAATGGGATTATAGAGGGTCATATAGGAGGTTTAGGGGGGCTATAGGAGCTCTAGGGGGTCCTGTGGGGGCTCTAGGTGGTCCTATGGGAGCTCTAGGGGGTCCTATGGGGGCTATAGAGGGTCCTACGGTGGTTATAGGGGGACATAGGGGAGCTCTAGGGCGTCCTATGGGAGCTCTAGGAGGCACTCTGGGGACTATAGGGGGTCCTAGGGGAGCTCTGGGGGTCCTGTCGGGCTCTAGTGGGCCCTATGTGGGCTATAGGGTGTCCTATGGAGGTTATAGGGGACCCTATGGGAGCTCTAGGGCATCCCATGGAGCTTTAGGGGGTCCTATGGGGGCCATAGGGGGTCCTTTGGGAGCTCTAGGGGGCCCTATGGGGGCTATAGTGCGTCCTATAGTGGTTACAGGGGACCCTATGGGAGCTCTAGGGCATCCTATGGGGACTATAGACGGTCATATAGGAGGTTTAGGGGGTCTATAGGAGCTCTAGGGGGTCCTATGGGGGCTCTAGGGGGTCCTATGGGGGCTCTAGGGGGTCCTATGGGAGCTATAGGGGGTTCTAGGGGAGCTCTGGGGGTCCTAGGGGAGTTCTGGGGGGCCCTACGGGGGCTAAAGGGCATCCTAGGGGGACTATAGGGGGTTCTATAGGAGCTCTAGGGTCCTATGGTGGTTATAGGGAGCCCTACGGGAGCTCTAGGTGGTCCTATGTGGGCTATAGGGGGTCCTAGGTGAGCTCTGGGCGTCCTAGGGGAGCTCTAGGGGGACCAATGGAGGCTATAGGGAATCCTATGGGGACTATGGGGAGTCCTATAGGAGGTCCAGGAGTTCCTATGGGGCCTATACGGGGTCCTATGTTGGTTATAGGGGGTCCCGGGGGAGCTCTGGGGATCCTGTGGGGCCTCTAGGGGGCCCTATGGGAGCTCTAGGGCATCCTATGGGGACTATAGGGGATCCTATAGAAGCTCTAGGGGGCTTAGAGGAGCTCTAGGGGTTCCTATGGGGACTCTAGGCGGTCCTATGGGAGTTCTAGGGGGCCCTATGGAGGTTATAGGGGGTCCTAGGGGAGCTCTTGGGGGTCCTATGGGAGCTCTAGGGGGTCCTAGGGGAGCTCTAGGGGGCCCTATGGGGACTATATGGGGTCCTAGGGGAGCTCTGGGGGTCCTGTGGGGGCTCTAGGGGGCCCTATGGGGACTACAGTGGGTCCTAGGGGAGCTCTAGGGGGCCCTATGGGAGCTCTAGGGCATCCTATGGGGACTATAGAGAATCCTAAAGAAGCTCTAGGGGGTTCTATCGGGGCTATAGGGGGTCCTATGGGAGCTCTAGGGGGCCCTAGGAGGGTTATAGAGGGTCCTAGGGGAACTCTGAGGGGTCCTAGGGGAGCTCTAGGGGGTCCTATGGGGGCTATAGGGGGTCCTATCGGAGCTCTGGCGGTCCTAGGGGAGCTCTAGGGGGTCGTAGGGGGTATAGGGGGTCCTAGGGGAGATCTGGGGGTCCTATGGGGGCTATAGGGGGTCCTTGGGGAGCTCTGGTGGGTACTAGGGGAGCTCTAGGGCGTCCTATGGGAGCTCTAGGGGGTCCTATGGGAGCTATAGAGAGTCCTATGGTGGTTATAGGGGACCCTATGGGAGCTCTAGGGCGTCCTATGGGCACTACAGAGGGTCCTATAGCAGGTCTAGGGGGACTATAGGACCTCTAGGGGGTCCTTGGGGGCTATAGGGGGTCCTAGGGGAGCTCTGGGGGTCCTGTCGGGCTCTAGTGGGCCCTATGTGGGCTATAGGGTGTCCTATGGAGGTTATAGGGGACCCTATGGGAGCTCTAGGGCATCCCATGGAGCTTTAGGGGGTACTATTGGGGCTATAGGGGGTACTGTGGGAGCTCCTGGGTTCCTGTAGGGGTTATAGGGGGCCTTATGGGAGCTCTAGGGGGCCCTATCAGGGTTATAGGGGGTCCTATGGGAGTTCTAGGGGGTCCTATGGGGGCCATAGGGGGTCCTTTGGGAGCTCTAGGGGGCCCTATGGGGGCTATAGTGCGTCCTATAGTGGTTACAGGGGACCCTATGGGAGCTCTAGGGCATCCTATGGGGACTATAGAGGGTCATATAGGAGGTTTAGGGGGTCTATAGGAGCTCTAGGGGGTCCTATGGGGGCTCTAGGGGGTCCTATGGGAGCTCTAGGGAGCCCTATGGGAGCTATAGGGGGTTCTAGGGGAGCTCTGGGGGGCCCTACGGGGGCTAAAGGGCATCCTAGGGGGACTATAGGGGGTTCTATAGGAGCTCTAGGGTCCTATGGTGGTTATAGGGGGTCCTAGGGGAGCTCTAGGGGGCCCTATGGGGGCTATAGGGCATCCTATGTTGGTTATAGGGAGCCCTAGGGGAGCTCTAGGTGGTCCTATGTGGGCTATAGGGAGTTCTAGGTGAGCTCTGGGCGTCCTAGGGGAGCTCTAGGGGGACCTATGGAGGCTATAGGGAATCCTATAGGGACTATGGGGAGTCCTATAGGAGGTCCAGGAGGTCCTATGGGGCCTATACGGGGTCCTATGGTGGTTATAGGGGGTCCTAGGGGAGCTCTGGGGGTCCTGTGGGGCCTCTAGGGGGCCCTATGGGGGCTCTTAGGGGTCCTATGGTGGTTATAGGTGGCCCTATGGGAGCTCTAGGGCATCCTATGGGGACTATAGGGGATCCTATAGAAGCTCTAGCGGGCTTAGAGGAGCTCTAGGGGTTCCTATGGGGACTCTAGGCGGTCCTAGGGGAGTTCTAGGGGGTCCTATGGGAGCTCTTGGGGGTCCTATGGGAGCTCTAGGGGGTCCTAGGGGAGCTCTAGGGGGTCCTAGGGGAGCTCTAGGGGGTCCTAGGGGAGCTCTAGGGGGTCCTAGGGGAGCTCTAGGGCATGCTTTTGGAGCTCTAGGGGGCCCTATGGGGACTATATGGGGTCCTAAGGGAGCTCTGGGGGTCCTGTGGGGGCTCTATGGGGCCCTATGGGAGCTCTAGGACATCCTATGGGGACTATAGAGAATCCTATAGAAGCTCTAGGGGGTTCTATCGGCGCTATAGGGAGTCCTATGGAAGTTATAGGGGACCCTATGGGCGCTCTAGGGCATCCTATGGGCACTATAGAGGGTCCTATAGGAGGTCTAGGGGGGCTATAGAAGCTCTAGGGGGTCCTAAGGGGGCTCTAGGGGGTCCTATGGGAGCTGTAGGGGGCCCTATGGGGGTTATAGGGTGTCCTATGCGGGCTATAGGGGGTCCTAGGGGAACTCTAGGGGGCCCTATGGGGACTATAGGGCATCCTATGGTGGTTTTAGGGGGCCCTAGGGGAGCTCTAGGAGGCTCTCTGGGGGCTATAGGGGCTCGTAGGGGAGCTCTGGGGATCCCGTGGGGTCTCTAGGGGGCCCTATGGGGGCTATAGTGGGTCCTATGGTGGCTATAGGGGGCCCTAAGGGAGCTCTAGGGGGCCCGATGGGGGCTATAGGGGGTCCTATGGGAGCTCTGGGGGTCCTAGGGGAGCTCTAGGGGGCCATATGGGCGCTATAGGGCAACCTATGGGGACTATAGGGGGTCCTATAGGAGCCCTAGGGTGTCTATAGGAGCTCTAGGGGGTACTATGGGGGCTATAGGGCATCCTATGGTGGTTATAGGGGGCCCTAGGGGAGCTCTAGGTGGTCCTATGGGGGCTATAGGGGATCCTATAGGAGCTCTAGGGGGGCAATAGGAGCGCTAGGAGTTCCTATGGGAGCTATAATGGGTACTATGCGAGGTCTCGGGGGTCCTATGGGGGCTCTAGAGTGTCCTATGTTGGTTTTCAGGGACCCGAAGGGAGCTCTAGGGGGCCCTATGGGGGCTATAGGAGGTCTTATGGGAGCTCTAGGGGTCCTAGGGCGGCTATAGGGGGGCCTATGGTGGTTATAGGGGGCCCTGGGGGAGTTCCAGGGGGTCCTATGGGGGCTATAGAGGGTCCTATGGTGGTTATAGTGTGCCCTATGGGAGCTCTAGGGCATCCTATGGGGACTACAGGGGGTCCTATAGGAGGTCTAGGGGGTCTATAGGAGCTCTAGGGGGTCCTATGGGGGCTATAGTGGGTCCTATGGGGGCTATAGGGGACCCTGTGGGAGCTCTAGGGCATCCTATAGGCACTGTAGAGGGTCCTATAGGAGGTCTAGGGGGGCTATAGAAGCTCTAGGAGGTCATAAGGGGGCTCTAGGGGGTCCCACGGGGGCTCTACGGGGTCCTAAGGGGGTTATAGGGTGTCCTAGGGGAGCTCTACGGCGTCCTGTGGAGCTCTAGGGGGTCCTATGGGGGCTTTACGGGGTTCTATGGGAGCTTTGGGGGTCCAGTGGGGGCTATAGGGGGCCCTATGGGAGCTCTAGGAGGCCCTATGAGGGTTAGACGGGGTCCTATAGGAGTTCTTGGGAGTCCTATGGGGGCTCTAGGGGGTCCTATGGGAGTTCTAGGGGGTCCTATGGGGGCTATTGGGGGCCCTAGGGGAGCTCTAGGGGGCCCTATGGGGGCTATAGGGGGTCCTAGTGGAGCTATAGGGGGTCCTAGGGGAGCTCCAGGGGGCCCTATGGGGGCTATAGGGCATCCTATGGGGACTATAGGGGATCCTATAGGAGCTCTAGGGGGTCCTATGGGGCCTATATGGGGTCCTATGGTGGTTATAGGGGGCACTAGGGGAGCTCTAGGGGGCCCTATGGGGGCTATAGGGGGTCCTAGTGGAGCTATAGGGGGTCCTAGGGGAGCTCCAGGGGGCCCTATGGGGACTATAGGGAGTCCTATAGGAGCTCTAGGAGGTCCTATGGGGCTTATACGGGTTCCGATGGTGGTTATAGGGGGTTCTAGGGGAGCTCTGGGGGTCCTGTTGGGGCTCTAGGGGGCCCTATGGGGGCTCTTAGGGGTCCTATGGTGGTTATAGGTGGCCCTATGGGAGCTCACAGGCATCCTATGGGGACTATAGGGGATCCTATAGAAGCTCTAGGGGGGCTATAGGAGCTCTAGGGGTTCCTATGGGACTCTAGGGGGTCCTATGAGGGTTATAGCGGGTCCTAGGTGAGCTCTAGGGGGTGCTATGCGGGCTCTAGGGGGTCCTATGGGAGTTCTAGGGGGTCCTATGGGGGCTATAGGGGGTCCTAGGGGAGCTCTGGGGGTCCTGTGGGGGCTCTAGGGGGGCTATAGTGGGTCCTATGGAGGTTATAGGGGACCCTATGGGAGCTCTAGGGCATCCTATGGGGACTATCGAGGGTCATATAGCAGGTTTAGGGCTCCTATAGGAGCTCTAGGGGGTCCTATGGGGGCTCTAGGGGGTCCTATGGGAGCTCTAGGGGGTCCTATGGGAGCTCTAGGGGGTCCTATGGGGGTTATAGGGGGTCCTAGGGGAGCTCTGGAGGGTCCTAGGGGAGCTGTAGGGGATCCTATGGGGGCTCTGGGGGAGTTATAGGATCTCTAGGGGGTCCTATGGGGGCTATAGAAGGTCCTATGGTGATTATAGGGGGCCCTAGGGGAGCTCTAGGGCATCCTATGGGGACTATAGAGGGTCATAAAGGAGGTTTAGGGGGTCTATAGGAGCTCTAGGGGGTCCTATGGGGGCTCTAGGGGGTCCTATGGGGGTTATAGGGGGTCCTAGGGGAGTTCTAGGGGGCCGTATGGGGAGCTGGGAGCCTCCTGGCCTCCTCTACGGGGGCCTCTGAGCCTCCCGGCCTCTGACATGGTGGACTCTGAGCCTCTCCTATGGGGGTAGGGAGCCACCCGGCCTCTTCTGTGGGGGCCTCTGAGCCTCCTGGACTCCACTATGGACGTCTTTCAGCCTCCTGGCCTCTCATATAGGGGCCTATGACTGTCCCAGCCTTCTTTAAGGGAAACTGAGCCTCCTGGAATCGGATATGGGGAGCTAGGAGCCTCCTGGCCTCCGATATGTGGGCCTATGAGCCTCCTGGCCTCCGATACGGGGAGCCCCGGAGCCTTCTGGCCTCCAATATGGGGAGCTGGGAGCCTCCTGGCCTCTCATATTGGGGCCTCTGAGCCTCCTGGACTCCGCTATGGGGAGCTGGGAGTCTCCTGGCCTGCACTATGGGTGCCTCTGAGCCTCCTGGCTTCTCATATGGGGGTCTCTGACCCTCCCAGCCTCCTCCATGGGGGCCTCTGAGCCTCCCAGCCTCTGATACGGGGGACTGGGAGCCTCCTGGCCTCTCATACAGGAGCCTCTGAGCCTCCTGGCCTCCGCTATGGGGGTCTGGGAGCCTCCGTTATGGGGACCTAGAGCCTCGCGACCTCCTCTGTGGGGGTCTGTGAGCCTCCTGGCCTCCTCTATGGGGGTCTCAGAGTCTCTCCTATGCGGGACCTGGAGCCTCCTGGACTCCGCTACGGGGCCCTTGGTCCTCCTGTCCTCCGACATGGGGGGCATCTGAGCCTCCCGGCCTCCGATACTGGGGGCCCTGGAGCCTCCTGGCCTCCGATATGGGTGCCTCTGAGTCTCCTGGACTCGGATATGTGGAGCTGGGAGCCTCCCGGCCTCCTCTATGGGGTCCTCTGAGTCTCACGGCCTTTGATATGGGGGACCCTGGTGCCTCCCAGTCTCTGATATGGGGGTCTCTGAGCCTCTCCTATGGGGGTCTGGCAGCCTCCCAGCCTCCTCTATGGGGGGCCTCTGAGCCTCCTGGCTTCTCATACGGGGGTGTGTGAGCCTCCCATCCTTCTCTATGGGGGCCTCTGAGTGTTCTGGACTCCGATATGGGGGACAGGGAGCCTCCCGGCCTCATCTATAGGGTCTCTGAGCCTCCTGGACTCCTCCATGGCGTCCTCTGAGCCTCTCCTATGGGAGTCTGGGAGCCTCCCAGCCTCCTCTATGGGGTCTCTGAGCCTCGTGGACTCCACTACAGGCATCTCTCAGCCTCCTGGCCTCTCATATAGTGGCCTCTGAGTGTCCAAGCCTTCTCTATGTGGGTCTGAGCCTCCTGGACTCGGATATGGGGGGCTGGGAGCCTCCTGGCCTCTCATACAGGAGCCTCCGAGCCTCCTGGCCTCCACCATTGGGGTCTGGGAGTCTCCCAGCCTCCTCTGTGGGGGTCTCTGAGCCTCTCCTATGGGGGGTCTGGAGCCTCCTGGAGTCCGCTAAGCGGGGGGCAGTCCTCCTGGACTCTGATATGGGGGTCTCTGAGTCTCCTGGTCTCCGATATGGGGACCTAGAGCCTCTCCTATGGGGGGCTGGGAGCCTCCCAGCCTCTGCTATGGGGGTCTCTGAGGCTCCCGGCCTCCGATACAGGGGGCTGTAGGGAAATGCTGTGCTGAGGATCTGCAGAGCTGAGAAGAGCCTGTGCGGTCGGGACCTAGCAAAGCTCCTGGCAACCAATCAGAACGAGCCTGGAAACCCCTCAGCTGCTTGTAGGGATCAATATCCGCGCACGTCGGTAACAACCGGAGCGAGACCTGACCTCATGTTGAGTCCGTGTCCTGCGATCCGGCTCGGCTCCCGGAAAGGCCGTGCAGTTATCCTGCGCTGGGCCAACAGCCGGCGCCCGAACAGGGACCCGACGGCGGGAACGTTGGGACCCGACGGCAGGGGACCAAACGGCAGGAAAGTTGCTGCGACGGGTGGGAGATCCTGGGTCGCCGCGGCCGGACGGAGGATCCAGGAGCCGGGAAGCGGCGTCCGCTGCGAGGGATTCTCTGCTCCCAATCAGGCCTGGCTGCTGCAAAAGGAAAAAGGGGCAGTTAGAGAGGAATGGGCAGAGAGCCGCGGCCAGGGCTGCCCAGCAGGGCTGCTCAATCCCGGCTTTCAGGTCGCAGTGGAAGCACAACGGGAACGCTGGCCAGGGGATAAGGAAGCAGGCCAAGGCCAGAGCGAATAAAAGAGCTGCTGAACTAAAAGGAGGAGCTGAACAAGCCGGGGGGCTGGAAGGGTCTCGGTTACATCATTGTCAGCCAATCAGGAGCCTGCGCAGTGACGTCACTAACTGCCACAATCATATAAACGTGCTGCATGCGAGCTAATAAACGAGCAGGATCCTTTAACTGCCATCGAGGGGGCGTCCTGACTCCGGCCGACCTCCTACAGGGGGACATGGAGGGACATGAGGGACACGGGAGACATGGGGGGACACTGGGAACATGAGGGGACATGGGGGAACACTGGGGACATGGGGGGACACTGGGGACATGGGGGGACACTGGGGACACGGGGGGACACTGGGGACACACGGAGGGAACACTGACGGACAAAGGGGATACGGAGGGACACGGCGGGACGTGCAGCAACACGAGGGGACACAGAGGACATGGAAGGACACACATGGACACATGGAGGGACATGCAGGGGACACACGGGGACACACGGGGGATACTGGGGGACACATGGAAGGACACAGAGGGAAACAGAGACACACGGAGGGACACGCAGGTGACACAGGGGGACATGGAGGGACATGAGGGACACGGGAGACATGGGGGGACACTGGGGACATGGGGGGACATGGTGGGACTCGGGGGACATGGGGAGACATGGAGGGAACACTGGGGGACACGGGGGATATGGGGGGGACACGGAGGAACACGGGGGGACATGGAAGGACACACGGGGACACACAGAGGGACATGCAGGGGACATGCAGGGGACACACGGGGACACATGGGACACACGGAGGGACACGCAGGTGACACGGGGGACACACGGAGGGACACGCAGGTGACACAGGGACATGCGCGGCCCCCCATAGCCCCCACGTTCCCCCTATTCCCCCCTGGATCCCCGTGTCCCCCCCATGTCCCCGTCCCCTCAGCTAACGAGCCCCTTCATTAACCCCCCCTCATTAGCGGGCCCTTTCATTAACCCCCTCATTAAGCCCCCGCATTATCTCCCCCCCGCACTAATCCCCCCCGGATCCCGGTTTCCTACCCGGCAGTTCCAGCCCCAGCTCCATGGTCTGCGCTGAGGCACGGGGGGGTCCCAATGTCCCTCTGTGGGTGTCACCAGCCCCCTCGTTACCCCAATGTCCCCCTGTGGGTGACACCAACCCCGTCCCCGTGACCGGGAGCCGCCGCCATCGCTGCCGCCGCCTGCGCCCTCAGCTTCCGCTTCCGGCGACCCGCCCCTTCCGCCGCGCGTTGCTCCCGGCGACGGCTCCGCCAATGGCGGCGCGTTGCCCCCGGCGACGGCTCCGCCAATGGTGGCGCGTTGCCCCGAGCGACGGCTCCGCCAATGGTGGCGCGTTGCCCCGAGCGACGGCTCCGCCAATGGCGGCGCGTTGCCCCGAGCGACGGCTCCGCCAATGGCGGCGCGTTGCCCCCAGCGACGGCTCCGCCAATGGCGGCGCGTTGCCCCCAGCGACGGCTCCGCCAATGGCGGCGCGTTGCCCTGAGTGACGGCTCCGCGAATGGCGGCGCGTTCCCTCCAGCGACACATTCACACTGGAAGAGGCAGGATCCCAATGTCCCCCTGTGGGCGACACCAGCCCCCCGTTACCCCAATGACCCCCTGTGGGTAACACGACTAACCCCGGGAGCGGGAGGGGGAGAGGGAGCCGGCGGCACCGCCTGCACCTTTCCCCTTCCGCCTCCGGAGACCCGCCCCTTCCGCCGCGTCTGCGCGCGGAGGTGTCCAATGGTGGCGCGTTGCCCCCAGCGACGGCTCCGCCAATGGGGGCGCGTTGCCCCGAGCGACGGCTCCGCCAATGGCGGCGCGTTGCCTCCAGCGACGGCTCCGCCAATGGCAGCGCGTTGCCCCCAGCGACGGCTCCGCCAATGGCGGCGCGTTGCCCCCAGCGACGGCTCCGCCAATGGCGGCGCGTTGCCCCCAGCGACGGCTCCGCCAATGGCGGCGCGTTGCCCCCAGCGACGGCTCCGCCAATGGCGGCGCGTTGCCCTCCTCCCGTCTGCGCATGCGCCGCCTCCCCCTCCCCATTGCAGTACCGGTAATCGGACACGCGATGGCAGCAGTGAGCGCTCCCGACGCTCTGCGCATGCGCGCCCCTCCCCGGGCCGTTGCAGTACCGATATTCGGACACCGTTCGGACGATAATTCTAGTAACCAGTGATGCAAATACAAAGGCTCCCAATTGGCAGACAATGATCTGACTAAGACCCTCCCCTGCCCGTTCCAGTACCGATTTTCGGACACGCGACGGCAGCAGTGAGCGCTCCCGACGCTCTGCGCATGCGCAGCCTCCCCCTCCCCGTTGCAGTACCGATTTTCGGACACGGGATGGCAGCAGTGAGCGCTCCCGACGTTCTGCGCATGCGCTGCCTCCCCCCCCCTCCGTTGCAGTACCGATTTCCGGACACGGGATGGCAGCAGTGAGCGCTCCCGACGTTCTGCGCATGCGCAGCCTCCCACTGCCCGTTCCAGTACCGATTTTCGAACACTGGATGGCAGCAGTGAGCGCTCCCGACTCTCTGCGCATGCGCAGCCTCCCTCTCCCCGTTGCAGTACCGATTTTCGGACACGGGATGGCAGCAGTGAGCCCTCCAGACGCTCTGCGCATGCGCAGCATCCCCCTCCCCGTTGCAGTACCTATGGTGGTTATAGGGGGCCCTAGGGGAGCTCTAGGTGGTCCTATGGGGGCTATAGGGGATCCTATAGGAGCTCTAGGGGGGCAATAGGAGCGCTAGGAGTTCCTATGGGAGCTATAATGGGTACTATGCGAGGTCTCGGGGGTGCTATGGGGGCTATAGAGTGTCCTATGTTGGTTTTCAGGGACCCGAAGGGAGCTCTAGGGGGCCTATGGGGGCGCTAGGAGGTCTTATGGGAGCTCTAGGGGTCCTAGGGGGGCTATAGGGGGGCCTATGGTGGTTATAGGGGGCCCTGGGGGAGTTCTAGGGGGTCCTATGGGGGCTAGAGGGGGTCCTATGGGGGCTATAGGGGGTCTTAGGTGAGCCCCAGGGGGTCCTAGGGGAGATCTGGGGTTCCTATGGGGGCTATAGGGCCTCCTATGGGAGCTCTAGGGGGTCCTATGGGGGCTATAGAGGGTCCTATGGTGGTTATAGGGGGCCATAGGGAAGCTCTAGGGCATCCTATGGGAGCTCTAAGAGGCTCTCTGGGGGCTATAGGGGGTCCTAGGGGAGCTCTGTGGGTCCTGTGGGGGCTTTAGGGGGCCCTATGCGGGCTATAGGGGGTCCTATGGAGGTTATAGGGGACCCTATGGGAGCTCTAGGGCATCCTATGGGCACTACAGAGGGTCCTATAGCAGGTCTAGGGGGGCTATAGGAGATCTAGGGGGTCCTATGGGGGCTCTAGGGGGTCGTATGGGAGCTCTAGGGGGCCCTATGGCGGTTATAGGGTGTCCTAGGGGAGCTCTAGAGCGTACCATGGAGCTCTAGGGGGTCCTATGGGGGCTATAGGGGGTTCTGTGGGAGCTCTGGGGGTCCTCTGGGGGCTATAGGGGGCCTTATGGGAGCTCTAGGGGGCCCTATGAGGGTTATAGCGGATACTAGGGGAGCTCTAGGGGGTCCTATGGGAGCTGTAGGGGGTGCTATGGGAGTTCTAGGGGGTCCTATGGGGGCTATAGGGGGTCCTATAGGAGATCTAGGGGCTCTATAGGAGCTCTAGGGGGTCCTATGGAGCCTATATGGGGTCCTATGGTGGTTATAGGGGTCCCTAGGGGAGCTCTAGGGGGCCCAATGGGGGCTATAGGGCATCCTATGGTGGTTATAGGGGGCCCTAGGGGAGCTCTGGGGGGTCCTAGGGGAGCTCTAGGGGATCCTATGGGGGCTCTAGATGGTCCTAGGGGAGCTCTAGGGAGCCCTATGGGAGCTATAGGGGGTCCTAGGGGAGCTCTGGGGGTCCTAGGGGAGCTCTAGGGGGCCCTATGGGGGCTATAGGGCATCCTATGGGGACTATAGGGGGTCCTATAGGAGCTCTAGAGGGTCCTATGGGGCCTATATGGGGTCCCATGGTGGTTATAGGAGGCCCTAGGGGACCTCTAGGGGGCCCTATGGGAGCTCTAGGGGGTCCTAGGGGAGCTCTAGGGGGTCCTATGGTGGCTATAGGGGGTCCTAGGGGAGCTCTGGGGGTCCTGTGGGGGCGCTAGGGGCCCTATGGGGGCTATAGTGGGTCCTATGGTGGTTATAGGTGGCCCTATGGCAGCTCTAGGGCATCCTATGGGGACTATAGGGGATCCTATAGGAGCTCTAGGGGAGTTATAAGAGCTCTAGGGGTTCCTATGGGGGCTATAGGGGGTCCTATGTTGGTTATAGGGGACCCTATGGGAGCTCTAGTGCATCCTAATGGGATTATAGAGGGTCATATAGGAGGTTTAGGGGGGCTATAGGAGCTCTAGGGGGTCCTGTGGGGGCTCTAGGTGGTTCTATGGGAGCTCTAGGGGGTCCTATGGAGGCTATAGAGGGTCCTACGGTGGTTATAGGGTGACATAGGGGAGCTCTAGGGCGTCCTATGGGAGCTCTAGGAGGCACTCTGGGGGCTATAGGGGGTCCTAGGGGAGCTCTGGGGGTCCTGTCGGGCTCTAGTGGGCCCTATGTGGGCTATAGGGTGTCCTATGGAGGTTATAGGGGACCCTATGGGAGCTCTAGGGCATCCCATGGAGCTTTAGGGGGTCCTATGGGGGCCATAGGGGGTCCTTTGGGAGCTCTAGGGGGCCCTATGGGGGCTATAGTGCGTCCTATAGTGGTTACAGGGGACCCTATGGGAGCTCTAGGGCATCCTATGGGGACTATAGAGGGTCATATAGGAGGTTTAGGGGGTCTATAGGAGCTCTAGGGGGTCCTATGGGGGCTCTAGGGGGTCCTATGGGGGCTCTAGGGAGCCCTATGGGAGCTCTGGGGGTCCTAGGGGAGCTCTGGGGGGCCCTACGGGGGCTAAAGGGCATCCTAGGGGGACTATAGGGGGTTCTATAGGAGCTCTAGGGTCTTATGGTGGTTATAGCGGGTCCTAGGGGAGCTCTAGGGGGTCCTATGTGGGCTATAGGGGGTCCCAGGTGAGCTCTGGGCGTCCTAGGGGAGCTCTAGGGGGACCAATGGAGGCTATAGGGAATCCTATGGGGACTATGGGGAGTCCTATAGGAGGTCCAGGAGGTCCTATGGGGCCTATACGGGGTCCTATGTTGGTTATAGGGGGTCCTAGGGGAGCTCTGGGGGTCCTGTGGGGCCTCTAGGGGGCCCTATGGGGGCTCTTAGGGGGTCCTATGGTGGTTATAGTTGGCCCTATGGGAGCTCTAGGGCATCCTATGGGGACTATAGGGGATCCTATAGAAGCTCTAGGGGGCTTAGAGGAGCTCTAGGGGTTCCTATGGGGACTCTAGGCGGTCCTATGGGAGTTCTAGGGGTTCCTATGGGGGTTATAGGGGGTCCTAGGGGAGCTCTTGGGGGTCCTATGGGAGCTCTAGGGGGTCCTAGGGGAGCTCTAGGGGGCCCTATGGGGACTATATGGGGTCCTAAGGGAGCTCTGGGGGTCCTGTGGGGGCTCTATGGGGCCCTATGGGAGCTCTAGGACATCCTATGGGGACTATAGAGAATCCTATAGAAGCTCTAGGGGGTTCTATCGGGGCTATAGGGAGTCCTATGGAAGTTATAGGGGACCCTATGGGCGCTCTAGGGCATCCTATGGGCACTATAGAGGGTCCTATAGGAGGTCTAGGGGGGCTATAGAAGCTCTAGGGGGTCCTAAGGGGGCTCTAGGGGGTCCTATGGGAGCTGTAGGGGGCCCTATGGGGGTTATAGGGTGTCCTATGCGGGCTATAGGGGGTCCTAGGGGAGCTCTGGGGGTCCTAGGGGAGCTCTAGGGGGCCCTATGGGGGCTATAGGGCATCCTATGGGGACTATAGGGGGTCCTATAGGAGCTCTAGGGGGGCTATGGGAGCTCTAGAGGGTCCTATGGGGCCTATATGGGGTCCCATGGTGGTTATAGGAGGCCCTAGGGGACCTCTAGGGGGCCCTATGGGAGCTCTAGCGGGTCCTAGGGGAGCTCTAGGGGGTCCTATGGTGGCTATAGGGGGTCCTAGGGGAGCTCTGGGGGTCCTGTGGGGGCGCTAGGGGGCCCTATGGGGGCTATAGGGCATCCTATGGGGACTATAGGGGGTCCTATAGGAGCTCTAGAAGTGCTATAGGAGCTCTAGGGGATCCTATGGGGCCTATATGGGGTCCTATGATGGTTATAGGGGGCCCTAGGGGAGATCTATGGGGCCCTATGGGGGCTATAGGGGGTCCTATGGGAGCTCTGGGAGTCCTAGGGGAACTCTAGGGGGTCCTATGGGGGCTATAGGGGGTCCTATCGGAGCTCTGGCGGTCCTAGGGGAGCTCCAGGGGGCCCTATGGGGGCTATAGGGCATCCTATGGTGGTTATAGGGGGTCCCAGGGGAGCTCTGGGGGTCCTGTGGGACCTCTAGGGGGCCCTATGGGGGCTTTTAGGGGTCCTATGGTAGTTATAGGTGGCCCTATGGGAGCTCTAGGGCATCCTATGGGGACTATAGGGGATCCTGTAGGAGCTCTAGGGGGGCTATAGGAGCTCTAGGGGTTCCTATGGGAGCTCTAGGGGGTCCTATGGGAGTTCTAGGGGGCCATATGGGGGTTATAGGGGGTCCTAGGGGAGCTCTACGGCATCCCGTAGAGCTCTAGGGGGTCCTATGGGGACATTAGGGGGTTCTATGGGAGCTCTGGGGGTCCAGTGGGGGCTATAGGGGGCCCTATGGGAGTTCTAGGCGGCCCTATGAGGGTTATAGGGGGTCCTATGGGAGTTCTAGGGGGTCCTATGGGGGCTTTTGGGGGTCCTAGGGGAGCTCTAGGGGGTCCTAGGGGAACTCTAGGGGGCCCTATGGGGTCTATAGGGCATCCTATGGTGGTTATAGGGGGCCCTAGGGGAGCTCTAAGCGTCCTATGGGAGCTCTAGGAGGCCCGGTGGGGGCTATAGGGGGTCGTAGGGGAGCTCCGGGGTACCCGTGGGGTCTCTAGGGGGCCCTATGAGGGCTATAGTGGGTCCTATGGTTGCTATAGGGGGCCCGATGGGGCTATAGGGGGTCCTAGGGCAGAACTGGGTGTCCTAGGGGGGCTATAGGGGGTTCTATGGTGGTTATAGGGCGCGCTGGGGGAGCTCTAGGGGGTCCTATGGGGGCTATTGAGGGTCCTATGGTGGTTATAGTGTGCCCTTTGGGAGCTCTAGGGCATCCTATGGGGTCTATCGGGGGTCCTATAGGAGCTCTAGGGGGTCTATAGGAGCTCTAGGGGGTTCTATCGGGGCTATAGGGGATCCTGTGGGAGCTCTAGGGGGCCCTAGGAGGGTTATAGAGGGTCCTAGGGGAACTCTGAGGGGTCCTAGGGGAGCTCTAGGGGGCCCTATGGGGACTACAGTGGGTCCTAGGGGAGCTCTGGGGGTCCTAGGGGAAATCTTGGGGGCCCTATGGGGACTATAGGGCATCCTATGGTGGTTATAGGGGGCCCTAGGAGAGCTCTAGGTGGTCCTATGGGGGCTATAGGGGGTCCTAGGGGAGCTCCAGGGGGCCCTATGGGGGTTATAGGGCATCCTATGGGGACAATAGGGAGTCCCATAGGAGCTCTAGGAGGTCCTATGGGGCCTATACAGGGTCCTATGGTGGTTATAGGGTGTCCTAGGGGAGCTCTGGGGGTCCTGTGGGGCCTCTAGGGGGCCCTATGGGGGCTCTTAGGCGTCCTATGGTGGTTATAGGTGGTCCTATGGGAGCTCTAGGGCATCCTCTGGGGACTATAGGGGATCCTATAGAAGCTCTAGGGGGGCTATAGGAGCTCTAGGGGTTCCTATGGGGGCTCTAGGGGGTCCTATGGGAGTTCTAGGGGGCCCTATGTGGGTTATAGGGGGTCCTAGGGGAGCTCTTGGGGGTCCTAGGCGAGCTCTTGGGGGTCCTAGGGGAGCTATAGGGGGCCCTGTGGGGGCTATAGGGGGCCCTATGGGGGCTCTAGGGGGTCCTATGGGGGCTCTGGGGGGCCCTATGGGAGTTATAGGGGGTTCTAGGCGAGATCTTGGGGGTCCTAGGGGAGCTATAGGGGGCCCTATGGGAGCTATAGGGGGCCCTATGGGGGCTCTAGGGGGTCCTATGGGAGTTCTAGGGGGCCCTATGGGGGTTATAGGGGGTCCTAGGGGAGCTCTTGGGGGTCCTAGGCAAGCTCTTGGGGGTCCTAGGGGAGCTATAGGGGGCCCTATGGGGGCTATAGGGGGCCCTATGGGGGCTCTAGGGGGGTCCTATAGAAGCTCTAGGGGTCCTATAGAAGCTCTAGGGGGTCCTATAGAAGCTCTAGGGGGTCCTATAGAAGCTCTAGGGGGTCCTATGGTTGTTATAGGGGGCCCTAGGGAGCTCTAGGGGGCCCTAGGGGAGCTCTAGGGGGTCCTATGGGAGCTGTAGGGGGTCCTATGGGAGTTCTAGGGGGCCCTATGGGAGCTCTAGGGGGCCCTATGGGAGCTCTAGGGGGTCCTAGGGGAGCTCTAGGGGGTCCTATCGTGGTTATAGGGACCCTGGGGAGTTCTAGGGGGTCCTATGGTGGTTATAGCGGGTCCTAGGGAGCTCTACGGGGTCCTATAGGCGCTGTAGGGGGTCCTATGGGAGTTCTAGGGTGTCCTATGTGGGCTATAGGAGGTTCTAGGGGAGCTCTATGGGTCCTAGGGGATTTGTAGGGGGCCCTATGGGGGCTATAGGGGATCCCGGTGAGCTCTGGGAGTCCTAGGGGAGCTCCAGGGGGCACTATGGGGTCTATAGGGCATCCTATGGTGGTTATAGGGCGTCCTAGGGGAGCTCTAGGGCATCCTGTGGTGACTATAGGGGATCTTATAGGAGTTCTAGGGGTTCCTATAGGGGCCATAGGGGGTCCTAGGGGAGCTCTGGGGGTCCTGCCGGGGTTATAGGGTGTCCTAGGGGAGCTCTGGTGGGTCCTAGGGGAGCTCTAGGGGGTCCAATGGGGGCTATAGAGGGTCCTATGGAGGTTATAGGGGACCCTATGGGAGCTCTAGGGCATCCTATGGGCACTATAGAGGGTCCTATAGTCTATAGAAGTCTAGGGGGTCCTATGGGAGCTCTAGGGGGTCCTATGGAGCTCTAGGGGCCCTATGGGGGCTCTAGGGGGCCCTATGGGGGTTATAGCGGGTCCTAGGGGAGCTCTAGGGGGTCCTAGGGGAGCTCTAGGGGGTCCTATGGAGGTTATAGGGGGCCCTATAGGAGCTCTAGGGCATCCTATGGGAGCTCTAGGAGGCCCTATAGGGGCTGTAGGGGGTCCTAGGGGAGCTCTGGGGGTCCTATGGGAGCTCTAGGGGGCCCTATGGGGGCTATATGGGGTCCTAGGGGAGCTCTGGGGGTCCTATGGGGACAATAGGGGGTCCTATGGGGACGATAGGGGGTCCTATGGGGACGATAGGGGGTCCTATGGTGGTTATAGCGGGTCCTGGGGGAGCTCTAGGGGGTCCTATGGGCGCTGTAGGGGGTCCTATGGGAGCCCTAGGGGGTCCTATGGGGGTTATAGGGGGTCCTATGGGGTAATAGGGGGTCCTAGGGGAGCTCTGGGGGTTCTTACGGGAGCTCTAGGGGATCCTATTGGGGCTCTGGGGGAGTTATAGGAGCTTTAGGGGGTCCTATGGGGCTATAGAAGCTCCTATGGTGGTTATAGGGGGCCCTAGGGGAGCTCTAGGGCGTCCCATGGAGCCCTAGGGGGCCTTATGGGGGCTCTAGAGGGTCCTATGGGAGCTCTAGGGTTCCCTATGGGAGCTATAGGGGGTCCTAGGGGAGCTCTGGGGGGTCCTATGGGGACTATAGGGAGTCCTATGGGCGCTGTAGGGGGTCCTAGGGGAGCTCTAGGGAGCCCTATGGGGGCTATAGGGGTTCTAGAAGAGCTCTGGGGGTCCTAGGGGAGCTTCACGGTGCCCTATGGGGGCTATAGGGCATCCTATGGTGGTTATAAGGGGTCCTAGGGGAGCTCTGGGGGTCCTAGGGGAGCTATAGAGGGTCCTATGGTGGTTAAAGGGAATGCTGGGCAAGTTCTAGGGGGTCCTATGGGGCCTATATGGGGGCCTAAGGGAGCTCTAGGTGGTCCTATGGGGGCTATAGAGGGTCCTAGGGGAGCTCTAGGTGGTTCTATGGGGCTATAGGGGGTCCCATGGGGGCTATAGGGGGTCCTAGGGGACCTCTAGGGGGCCCTATGGGGGCTATAGGGGGTCCTAGGAGAGCTATAGGGGGTCCTAGGGGAGCTATAGGGGGTCCTAGGGGAGCTCCAGGGGGCCCTATGGGGGTTATAGGGCATCCTATGGGGACAATAGGGAGTCCTATAGGAGCTCTAGGAGGTTCTATGGGGCCTATACGGGGTCCTATGGTGGTTATAGGAGCTCCTAGCGGAGCTCTCGGTGTCCTGTGGGGCCTCTAGAGGGCCCTATGGGAGCTCTAGGGCATCCTATGGGTACTATAGGGGATCCTATAGAAGCTTTAGGGGGGCTATAGGAGCTCTAGGGGTTCCTCTGGGGGCTCTATGGGGTCCTACGGGAGTTCGAGGGGGCCCTATGGGGGTTATAGGGGTTCCTAGGGGAGCTCTTGGGGGTCCTAGGGGAGCTCTGGGGGTCCTAGGGGAAATCTAGGGGGCCCTTTGGGGACTATAGGGCATCCTATGGTGGTTATAGGGGGCCCTAGGGGAGCTCTAGGTGGTCCTATGGGGGCTATAGGGGGTCCTAGGGGAGCTTCAGGGGGCCCTATGGGGGTTATAGGGCATCCTATGGGGACAATAGGGAGTCCCATAGGAGCTCTAGGAGGTCCTATGGGGCCTATACAGGGTCCTATGGTGGTTATAGGGTGTCCTAGGGCAGCTCTGGGGGTCCTGTGGGGCCTCTAGGGGGCCCTATGGGGCTCTTAGGGGTCCTATGGTGGTTATAGGTGGTCCTATGGGAGCTCTAGGGCATCCTATGGGGACTATAGGGGATCCTATAGAAGCTCTAGGGGGGCTATAGGAGCTCTAGGGTTCCTATGGGGGCTCTAGGGGGTCCTATGGGAGTTCTAGGGGGCCCTATGTGGGTTATAGGGGGTCCTAGGGGAGCTCTTGGGGGTCCTAGGCGAGCTCTTGGGGGTCCTAGGGGAGCTATAGGGGGCCCTATGGGGGCTCTAGGGGGCCCTATGGGGGCTCTAGGGGGTCCTATGGGGGCTCTAGGGGGTCCTATGGGGGCTCTAGGGGGCCCTATGGGAGTTATAGGGGGTCCTAGGCGAGCTCTTGGGGGTCCTAGGGGAGCTATAGGGGGCCCTATGGGAGCTCTAGGGGGTCTATAGGAGCTCTAGGGGGTCCTATGGGGGCTATAGGGGGTCCTATGGGGGCTATAGGGGGCCCTATCGGAGTTATAGGGGGTCCTAGGGGAGCTCTGGGGGTCCTGTGGGGGCTCTAGGGGGCCCTATGGGGACTACAGTGGGTCCTAGGGGAGCTCTAGGGGGCCCTATGGGAGCTCTAGGGCATCCTATGGGGACTATAGAGAATCCTAAAGAAGCTCTAGGGGGTTCTATCGGGGCTATAGGGGGTCCTATGGGAGCTCTAGGGGGCCCTAGGAGGGTTATAGAGGGTCCTAGGGGAACTCTGAGGGGTCCTAGGGGAGCTCTAGGGGGTCCTATGGGGGCTATAGGGGGTCCTATCGGAGCTCTGGCGTCCTAGGGGAGTCCTATGGGGTCGTATGGGGGTATAGGGGGTCCTTGGGGGTATAGGGGGTCCTAGGGGAGATCTGGGGGTCCTATGGGGGCTATAGGGGGTCCTTGGGGAGCTCTGGTGGGTACTAGGGGAGCTCTAGGGCGTCCTATGGGAGCTCTAGGGGGTCCTACGGGCGCTATAGAGAGTCCTATGGTGGTTATAGGGGACCCTATGGGAGCTCTAGGGGGTCCTATGGGCACTACAGAGGGTCCTATAGCAGGTCTAGGGGGGCTATAGGACCTCTAGGGGGTCATATGGGAGCTCTCGGGGGCCCTATGGGGGTTATAGGGTGTCCTAGGGGAGCTCTAGGGCGTCCCATGGAGCTCTAGGGGGTCCTATGGGGGTCTAGGGGGTTCTGTGGGAGCTCTGGGGGTCCTGTGGGGGCTATAGGGGGCCTTAT
The DNA here is from genome assembly GCF_059628265.1 of Tinamus guttatus. Lineage (NCBI taxonomy): Eukaryota > Metazoa > Chordata > Aves > Tinamiformes > Tinamidae > Tinamus > Tinamus guttatus. The sequence continues at coordinate 22,924 of NW_028289585.1, forward strand.
GGGAGCTCTAGGGGGCCCTATGAGGGTTATAGCGGGTACTAGGGGAGCTCTAGGGGGTCCTATGGGAGCTGTAGGGGGTGCTATGGGAGTTCTAGGGGGTCCTATGGGGGCTATAGGGGGTCCTATAGGAGATCTAGGGGCTCTATAGGAGCTCTAGGGGGTCCTATGGAGCCTATATGGGGTCCTATGGTGGTTATAGGGGTCCCTAGGGGAGCTCTAGGGGGCCCAATGGGGGCTATAGGGCATCCTATGGTGGTTATAGGGGGCCCTAGGGGAGCTCTGGGGGGTCCTAGGGGAGCTCTAGGGGATCCTATGGGGGCTCTAGATGGTCCTAGGGGAGCTCTAGGGAGCCCTATGGGAGCTATAGGGGGTCCTAGGGGAGCTCTGGGGGTCCTAGGGGAGCTCTATGGGACGCTATGGGAGCTGTAGGACATCCTATGGGGACTATAGAGAACCCTAAAGAAGCTCTAGGGGGTTCTAACGGGGCTATAGTGGGTCCTATGGGAGCTCTGGGGGCCCTATGAGGGTTATAGAGGGTCCTAGGGGAACTCTAGGGGGTCCTAGGGGAGCTCTAGGGGGCCCTATGGGGGCAATAAGGGGTCTTATGATGCTTATAGGGGGCCCTATGGGAGTTCTAGGGCATACTATGGGGAATATAGGGGATCCTATAGGAGCTCTAGGGGGGCAATAGGAGCTCTAGGAGTTCCTATGGGAGCTATAGGGGGTACTATGGGAGGTCTAGGGGGTCCTATGGGGGCTATAGAAAGTCCTATGGTGGTTATCGGGGGCCCTAAGGGAGCTCTAGGGGGCCCTATGGGGGCTCTACGGGGTCCTATGAGAGCTCTGGAGGTCCAAGGGGGACTATAGGGGGTCCTATGGTGGTTATAGGGGGACCTGGTGGAGTTCTAGGGGGTCCTATGGGGGCTATAGAGGGTCCTATGGGGGTTATAGAGTTCCCTATGGGAGCTCTAGGGCACCCTATGGGGACAACAGGGGGTCCTATAGGAGCTCTAGGGGGTCTATAGGAGCTCTCGGGGGTTCTATGGGGCTATAGAGGGTCCTATGGCGGTTATAGGGGGCCCTAGGGGAGCTCTAGAGCGTCCTATGGGAGCTCTAGGTGGCCCGGTGGGGGCTATAGGGGGTCGTAGGGGAGCTCTGGGGATCCCGTGGGGTCTCTAGGGCGCCCTATGGGGGCTATAGTGGGTCCTATGGTGGCTATAGGGGGCCCTAAGGGAGCTCTAGGGGGCCCAATGGGGGCTATAGGGGGTCCTAGGGGAGCAATGGGGGTCCTAGGGGAGCTCTAGGGGGTCCTATTGGGGCTACAGGGCATCCTATGGGGACTATAGGGGGTCCTATAGGAGCTCTAGGGGGGCCATAGGAGCTCTAGGGGGTCCTATGGTGGTTTTCGGGTTCCCTAAGGGGGATATAGGGGGTCCTATGGGGGCTATAGGGGGTCTTAGGTGAGCCCCAGGGGGTCCTAGGGGAGATCTGGGGTTCCTATGGGGGCTATAGGGCCTCCTATGGGAGCTCTAGGGGGTCCTATGGGGGCTATAGAGGGTCCTATGGTGGTTATTAGGGGGCCATAGGGAAGCTCTAGGGCATCCTATGGGAGCTCTAAGAGGCTCTCTGGGGGCTATAGAGGGTCCTAGGGGAGCTCTGGGGGTCCTGTGGGGGCTTTAGGGGGCCCTATGCGGGCTATAGGGGGTCCTATGGAGGTTATAGGGGACCCTATGGGAGCTCTAGGGCATCCTATGGGCACTACAGAGGGTCCTATAGGAGGTCTAGGGGGGCTATAGGACCTCTAGGGGGTCCTTGGGGGCTCTAGGGCGTCCCATGGAGCTCTAGGGGGCCCTATGGGAGCTCTAGGTCATCCTATGGGGACTATAGAGAATCCTATAGAAGCTCTAGGGGGCTCTATCGGGGCTATAGGGGGTCCTAGGGGAGCTCTAGGGTGTCCTATGGGGGCTCAAGGGGGTCCTATGGTGGTTATAGGGGACCCTATGGGAGCTCTAGGGCATTCTATGGGCACTATAGAGGGTCATATAGGAGGTTATAGGGGGCTATAGGAGCTCAAGGGGGTCCTATGGAGGCTCTAGGGGGTCCTAGGGGAGCTCTAAGGGGTCCTATTAGGGGTTATAGGGGGCCCTAGGGGAGCTCTTGGGGGCCCTATGGGAGCTCTAGGGGGCCCTATGGGGACTATAGAGAATCCTATAGAAGCTCTAGGGGGTTCTATCTGGGCTATAGGGGGTCCTATGGGAGCTCTAGGGGGCCCTATGAGGGTTATGGAGGGTCCAAGGGGAACTCTGGGGGGTCCTAGGGGAGCTCTAGGGGATGCTAGGGGGGCTCAAGGGGGTCCTATGGAAGCTCTAGGGAGTTCTATGGGGGCTATAGGGGGTCCTATGGTGGTTATAGGGGGCCCTAGGGGAGCTCTAGGGCGTCCCATGAAGCTCTAGGGGGTCCTATGGGGGCTCTAGGGGGTCCTATGGGGGCTCTAGGGGGCCCTATGGGGGCAATAGGGGGTCCTATGATGGTTATAGGGCGCCCTATGGGAGCTCTAGGGCATTCTATGGGCACTATAGAGGGTCCTATAGGAGGTCTAGGGGGGCTATAGGAGCTCTAGGGGGTCCAGTGGGGGCTCTAGGGGGTCGTATGGGAGCTCTAGGCGGTCCTATGAGGGTTATAGCGTGTCCTAGGGGAGCTCTAGGGCATCCCATGGAGCTCTAGGGGGCCCTAGGGGGGCTATAGCTCTAGGGGGTCCTATGGGAGCTCTGGGGGTCCTGTGGGTGCTATAGGAGGCCTTATGGGAGCTCTAGGGGGCCCTATGAGGGTTATAGGGAGTCCTAGGGGAGCTCTAGGGGGTCCTATGGGGTTATAGGGGGTCCTATGGGAGCTCTAGGGGGACCTATGGGGACTATAGGGGGTCCTATGGGGACTATACGGGGTCCTATGGGAGCTCTAGGGCGCCCTATGGGGACTATAGAGGGTCATATAGGAGGTTTAGGGGGTCTATAGGAGCTCTAGGGGGTCCTATGGGGCCTATATGGGGGCCTAAGGGAGCTCTAGGTGGTCCTATGGGGGCTATAGGGGGTCCTAGGGGAGCTCTAGGTGGTCTTATGGGGGCTATAGGGGGTCCCATGGGGGCTATAGGGGGTCCTAGGGGAGCTATAGGGGGTCCTAGGGGAGCTCCAGGGGGCCCTATGGGGGTTATAGGGCATCCTATGGGGACAATAGGGAGTCCTATAGGAGCTCTAGGAGGTTCTATGGGGCCTATACGGGGTCCAATGGTGGTTATAGGAGCTCCTAGGGGAGCTCTCGGTGTCCTGTGGGGCCTCTAGAGGGCCCTATGGGAGCTCTAGGGCATCCTATGGGTACTATAGGGGATCCTATAGAAGCTTTAGGGGGGCTATAGGAGCTCTAGGGGTTCCTCTGGGGGCTCTATGGGGTCCTACGGGAGTTCGAGGGGGCCCTATGGGGGTTATAGGGGTTCCTAGGGGAGCTCTTGGGGGTCCTAGGGGAGCTCTGGGGGTCCTAGGGGAAATATAGGGGGCCCTTTGGGGACTATAGGGCATCCTATGGTGGTTATAGGGGGCCCTAGGGGAGCTCTAGGTGGTCCTATGGGGGCTATAGGGGGTCCTAGGGGAGCTTCAGGGGGCCCTATGGGGGTTATAGGGCATCCTATGGGGACAATAGGGAGTCCCATAGGAGCTCTAGGAGGTCCTATGGGGCCTATACAGGGTCCTATGGTGGTTATAGGGTGTCCTAGGGCAGCTCTGGGGGTCCTGTGGGGCCTCTAGGGGGCCCTATGGGGGCTCTTAGGGGTCCTATGGTGGTTATAGGTGGTCCTATGGGAGCTCTAGGGCATCCTATGGGGACTATAGGGGATCCTATAGAAGCTCTAGGGGGGCTATAGGAGCTCTAGGGGTTCCTATGGGGGCTCTAGGGGGTCCTATGGGAGTTCTAGGGGGCCCTATGTGGGTTATAGGGGGTCCTAGGGGAGCTCTTGGGGGTCCTAGGCGAGCTATAGGGGGCCCTATGGGGGCTATAGGGGGCCCTATGGGGGCTCTAGGGGGTCCTATAGGCCTCTAGGGGGCCCTATGGGAGTTATAGGGGGTCCTAGGCGAGCTCTTGGGGGTCCTAGGGGAGCTATAGGGGGCCCTATGGGAGCTCTAGGGGGTCTATAGGAGCTCTAGGGGGTCCTATGGGGGCTATAGGGGGTCCTATGGGAGCTCTAGGGGGCCCTATCGGAGTTATAGGGGGTCCTAGGGGAGCTCTGGGGGTCCTGTGGGGGCTCTAGGGGGCCCTATGGGGACTACAGTGGGTCCTAGGGGAGCTCTAGGGGGCCCTATGGGAGCTCTAGGGCATCCTATGGGGACTATAGAGAATCCTAAAGAAGCTCTAGGGGGTTCTATCGGGGCTATAGGGGGTCCTATGGGAGCTCTAGGGGGCCCTAGGAGGGTTATAGAGGGTCCTAGGGGAACTCTGAGGGGTCCTAGGGGAGCTCTAGGGGGCCCTATGGGGGCTATAGGGGGTCCTATCGGAGCTCTGGCGGTCCTAGGGGAGTCCTATGGGGTCGTATGGGGGTATAGGGGGTCCTAGGGGAGATCTGGGGGTCCTATGGGGGCTATAGGGGGTCCTTGGGGAGCTCTGGTGGGTACTAGGGGAGCTCTAGGGCGTCCTATGGGAGCTCTAGGGGGTCCTACGGGCGCTATAGAGAGTCCTATGGTGGTTATAGGGGACCCTATGGGAGCTCTAGGGGGTCCTATGGGCACTACAGAGGGTCCTATAGCAGGTCTAGGGGGGCTATAGGACCTCTAGGGGGTCGTATGGGAGCTCTCGGGGGCCCTATGGGGGTTATAGGGTGTCCTAGGGGAGCTCTAGGGCGTCCCATGGAGCTCTAGGGGGTCCTATGGGGGTCTAGGGGGTTCTGTGGGAGCTCTGGGGGTCCTGTGGGGGCTATAGGGGGCCTTATGGGAGCTCTAGGGGGCCCTATGAGGGTTATAGCGGGTACTAGGGGAGCTCTAGGGGGTCCTATGGGAGCTGTAGGGGGTGCTATGGGAGTTCTAGGGGGTCCTATGGGGGCTATAGGGGGTCCTATAGGAGATCTAGGGGCTCTATAGGAGCTCTAGGGGGTCCTATGGAGCCTATATGGGGTCCTATGGTGGTTATAGGGGTCCCTAGGGGAGCTCTAGGGGGCCCAATGGGGGCTATAGGGCATCCTATGGTGGTTATAGGGGGCCCTAGGGGAGCTCTGGGGGGTCCTAGGGGAGCTCTAGGGGATCCTATGGGGGCTCTAGATGGTCCTAGGGGAGCTCTAGGGAGCCCTATGGGAGCTATAGGGGGTCCTAGGGGAGCTCTGGGGGTCCTAGGGGAGCTCTAGGGGGCCCTATGGGGGCTATAGGGCATCCTATGGGGACTATAGGGGGTCCTATAGGAGCTCTAGGGGGGCTATAGGAGCTCTAGGGAATCCTATGGGGCCTATATGGGGTCCTATGATGGTTATAGGGGCCCTATGGGGGCTATAGGGGGTTCTATGGGAGCTCTGGGGGTCCTAGAGGAACTCTAGGGAGCCCTCTGGGGGCTACAGGACATCCTATGGGGACTATAGGGAGTCCTATAGGAGTTCTAGGAGGTCCTATGGGGCCTATACGGGGTCCTATGGTGGTTATAGGGTGTCCTAGGGGAGCTCTGGGGGCCCTGTGGGGGCTCTAGGGCAATCTATGGGGACTATAGGAGATCCTATAGGAGCTCTAGGGGGCCATAAGAGCTCTAGGGGTTCCTATGGGGGCCATAGGGGGTCCTATGGGAGCTCTAGGGAGTCCTATGGGGGTTAAAGGGGGTCCTAGGCGAGCTCTGGGCGGTCCTAGGGGAGCTCTAGGGCATCCTATGGGGACTATAGAGGGTCATATAGGAGGTTATAGGGGGCTATAGGAGCTCTAGGGGGTCCTATGGGGGCTCTAGGGGGTCCTATGGGAGCCCTAGGGGGTCCTATGCAGGCTGTAGGGTGTCTTAGGGGATCTCTAGGGTGCCCTATGGGGGCAATAAGGGGTCCTATGATGGTTATATGGGGCCCTATGGGAGCTTTAGGGCATTCTATGGGGAATATAGGGGATTATATAGGAGCTCTAGGGGGGCAATAGGAGCTCTAGGAGTTCCTCTGGGAGCTATAGGTGGTACTATGGGAGGTCTAGGGGGTCCTATGGGGGCTATAAAGTGTCCTATGGTGGTTATCGGGGGCCCTAAGGGAGCTCTAGGGGGCCCTATGGGGGCTATAGGGGGTCCAATTGGGAGCTCTGGGGGTCCTAGGGGAGCTCTAGGGGGTCCTATGGGGGCTATAGGGGGTCCAATTGGGAGCTCTGGGGGTCCTAGGGGAGCTCTAGGGGGTCCTATGGTGGTTATAGGTGGCCCTATGGGAGCTCTAGGGCATCCTATGGGGACTATAGGGGATCCTATAGGAGCTCTAGGGGTCCATAAGAGCTCTAGGGGTTCCTATGGGGGCCATAGGGGGTCCTATGGGAGCTCTAGGAGGCTCTCTGGGGGCTATAGGGGGTCCTAGGGGAGCTCTAGGGGGCCCTAAGGGAGGTCTAGGGGGCCATAGGGGGCTCTAGGGGGTCCTATAGGAGCTCTGGGGGTCCTAGGGGGGCTATTGGGGGTCCTATGGTGGTTATAGGGCGCGCTGGGGGAGTTCTAGGGGATCCTATGGGGGCTATAGAGGGTATTATGGTGGTTATAGTGTGCCCTATGGGAGCTCTAGGGCATCCTATGGGGTCTATAGGGGGTCCTATAGGAGCTCTAGGTGGTCTATAGGAGCTCTAGTGGGTCCTATGGGGGCTATAGAGGGTCCTATCGTGCTTATAGGGGGCCCTAGGGGATCTCTGGGGGTCCTGTGCGGGCTCTAGGGGGTCCTATGCGGGCTATAGGGGGTCCTATGGTGGTTATAGGGGACCCTATGGGCGCTCTAGGGCATCCTATGTGCACTATAGAGAGTCCTATAGGAGGTCTAGGGGGGATATAGGAGGTCTAGGGGGTCCTATGGGACTTCTAGGGGGTCCTATGGGAGTTCTAGGGGGTCCTGGGGGAGCTCTAGGGGGTCCTAGGGGACTTCTAGGGGGCCCTATGGGGGCTATAGGGGAGCTCTGGCGGTCCTAGGGGAGCTCCAGGGGGCCCTATGGGGGCTATAGGGCATCCTATGGTGGTTATAGGGGGTCCTAGGGGAGCTCTGGTGGTCCTGTGGGACCTCTAGGGGGCCCTATGGGGGCTCTTAGGGGTCCTATGGTAGTTATAGGTGGCCCTATGGGAGCTCTAGTGCATCCTAATGGGATTATAGAGGGTCATATAGGAGGTTTAGGGGGGCTATAGGAGCTCTAGGGGGTCCTGTGAGGGCTCTAGGCGGTCCTATGGGAGCTCTAGGGGGTCCTATGGGGGCTATAGAGGGTCCTACGGTGGTTATAGGGGGACATAGGGGAGCTCTAGGGCGTCCTATGGGAGCTCTAGGAGGCTCTCTGGGGGCTATAGGGGGTCCTAGGGGAGCTCTGGGGGTCCTGTCGGGCTCTAGTGGGCCCTATGTGGGCTATAGGGTGTCCTATGGAGGTTATAGGGAACCCTATGGGAGCTCTAGGGCATCCCATGGAGCTTTAGGGGGTCCTATGGGGGCCATAGGGGGTCCTTTGGGAGCTCTAGGGGGCCCTATGGGGGCTATAGTGCGTCCTATAGTGGTTACAGGGGACCCTATGGGAGCTCTAGGGCATCCTATGGGGACTATAGAGGGTCATATAGGAGGTTTAGGGGGTCTATAGGAGCTCTAGGGGGTCCTATGGGGGCTCTAGGGGGTCCTATGGGGGCTCTAGGGAGCCCTATGGGAGCTATAGGGGGTTCTAGGGGAGCTCTGGGGGTCCTAGGGGAGCTCTGGGGGGCCCTACGGGGGCTAAAGGGCATCCTAGGGGGACTATAGGGGGTTCTATAGGAGCTCTAGGGTCCTATGGTGGTTATAGGGCGTCCTAGGGGAGCTCTAGGGGGCCCTATGGGGGCTATAGGGCATCCTATGTTGGTTATAGGGAGCCCTAGGGGAGCTCTAGGTGGTCCTATGTGGGCTATAGGGGGTCCTAGGTGAGCTCTGGGCGTCCTAGGGGAGATCTAGGGGGACCAATGGAGGCTATAGGGAATCCTATGGGGACTATGGGGAGTCCTATAGGAGGTCCAGGAGGTCCTATGGGGCCTATACGGGGTCCTATGTTGGTTATAGGGGGTCCTAGGGGAGCTCTGGGGGTCCTGTGGGGCCTCTAGGGGGCCCTATGGGGGCTATTGAGGGTCCTATAGGAGCTCTAGGGGGTCTATAGGAGCTCTAGGGGGTCCTATGGGGGCTATAGGGGGTCCTATGGGGGCTCTAGGGGGCCCTATCGGAGTTATAGGGGGTCCTAGGGGAGCTCTGGGGGTCCTGTGGGGGCTCTAGGGGGCCCTATGGGGACTACAGTGGGTCCTAGGGGAGCTCTAGGGGGCCCTATGGGAGCTCTAGGGCATCCTATGGGGACTATAGAGAATCCTAAAGAAGCTCTAGGGGGTTCTATCGGGGCTATAGGGCGTCCTATGGGAGCTCTAGGGGGCCCTAGGAGGGTTATAGAGGGTCCTAGGGGAACTCTGAGGGGTCCTAGGGGAGCTCTAGGGGGTCCTATGGGGGCTATAGGGGGTCCTATCGGAGCTCTGGCGGTCCTAAGAGGAGCTCTAGGGGGTCGTAGGGGGTATAGGGGGTCCTAGGGGAGATCTGGGGGTCCTATGGGGGCTATAGGGGGTCCTTGGGGAGCTCTGGTGGGTACTAGGGGAGCTCTAGGGCGTCCTATGGGAGCTCTAGGGGGTCCTATGGGAGCTATAGAGAGTCCTATGGTGGTTATAGGGGACCCTATGGGAGCTCTAGGGCGTCCTATGGGCACTACAGAGGGTCCTATAGCAGGTCTAGGGGGACTATAGGACCTCTAGGGGGTCCTTGGGGGCTCTAGGGGGTCGTATGGGAGCTCTAGGGGGCCCTATGGGGGTTATAGGGTGTCCTAGGGGAGCTCTAGGGCGTCCCATGGAGCTCTAGGGGGTCCTATGGGGGCTATAGGGGGTTCTGTGGGAGCTCTGGGGGTCCTGTGGGGGCTATAGGGGGCCTTATGGGAGCTCTAGGGGGCCCTATGAGGGTTATAGCGGGTACTAGGGGAGCTCTAGGGGGTCCTATGGGAGCTGTAGGGGGTGCTATGGGAGTTCTAGGGGGTCCTATGGGGGCTATAGGGGGTCCTATAGGAGATCTAGGGGCTCTATAGGAGCTCTAGGGGGTCCTATGGAGCCTATATGGGGTCCTATGTTGGTTATAGGGGTCCCTGGGGGAGCTCTAGGGGGCCCAATGGGGGCTATAGGGCATCCTATGGTGGTTATAGGGGGCCCGAGGGGAGCTCTGGGGGGTCCTAGGGGAGCTCTAGGGGGTCCTAGGGGAGCTCTAGGGGATCCTATGGGGGCTCTAGATGGTCCTAGGGGAGCTCTAGGGAGCCCTATGGGAGCTATAGGGGGTCCTAGGGGAGCTCTGGGGGTCCTAGGGGAGCTCTAGGGGGCCCTATGGGGGCTATAGGGCATCCTATGGGGACTATAGGGGGTCCTATAGGAGCTCTAGGGGGGCTATAGGAGCTCTAGAGGGTCCTATGGGGCCTATATGGGGTCCCATGGTGGTTATAGGAGGCCCTAGGGGACCTCTAGGGGGCCCTATGGGAGCTCTAGGGGGTCCTAGGGGAGCTCTAGGGGGTCCTATGGTGGCTATAGGGGGTCCTAGGGGAGCTCTGGGGGTCCTGTGGGGGCGCTAGGGGCCCTATGGGGGCTATAGTGGGTCCTATGGTGGTTATAGGTGGCCCTATGGCAGCTCTAGGGCATCCTATGGGGACTATAGGGGATCCTATAGGAGCTCTAGGGGAGTTATAAGAGCTCTAGGGGTTCCTATGGGGGCTATAGGGGGTCCTATGTTGGTTATAGGGGACCCTATGGGAGCTCTAGTGCATCCTAATGGGATTATAGAGGGTCATATAGGAGGTTTAGGGGGGCTATAGGAGCTCTAGGGGGTCCTGTGGGGGCTCTAGGTGGTCCTATGGGAGCTCTAGGGGGTCCTATGGGGGCTATAGAGGGTCCTACGGTGGTTATAGGGGGACATAGGGGAGCTCTAGGGCGTCCTATGGGAGCTCTAGGAGGCACTCTGGGGACTATAGGGGGTCCTAGGGGAGCTCTGGGGGTCCTGTCGGGCTCTAGTGGGCCCTATGTGGGCTATAGGGTGTCCTATGGAGGTTATAGGGGACCCTATGGGAGCTCTAGGGCATCCCATGGAGCTTTAGGGGGTCCTATGGGGGCCATAGGGGGTCCTTTGGGAGCTCTAGGGGGCCCTATGGGGGCTATAGTGCGTCCTATAGTGGTTACAGGGGACCCTATGGGAGCTCTAGGGCATCCTATGGGGACTATAGAGGGTCATATAGGAGGTTTAGGGGGTCTATAGGAGCTCTAGGGGGTCCTATGGGGGCTCTAGGGGGTCCTATGGGGGCTCTAGGGGGTCCTATGGGAGCTATAGGGGGTTCTAGGGGAGCTCTGGGGGTCCTAGGGGAGTTCTGGGGGGCCCTACGGGGGCTAAAGGGCATCCTAGGGGGACTATAGGGGGTTCTATAGGAGCTCTAGGGTCCTATGGTGGTTATAGGGAGCCCTAGGGGAGCTCTAGGTGGTCCTATGTGGGCTATAGGGGGTCCTAGGTGAGCTCTGGGCGTCCTAGGGGAGCTCTAGGGGGACCAATGGAGGCTATAGGGAATCCTATGGGGACTATGGGGAGTCCTATAGGAGGTCCAGGAGTTCCTATGGGGCCTATACGGGGTCCTATGTTGGTTATAGGGGGTCCCGGGGGAGCTCTGGGGATCCTGTGGGGCCTCTAGGGGGCCCTATGGGAGCTCTAGGGCATCCTATGGGGACTATAGGGGATCCTATAGAAGCTCTAGGGGGCTTAGAGGAGCTCTAGGGGTTCCTATGGGGACTCTAGGCGGTCCTATGGGAGTTCTAGGGGGCCCTATGGAGGTTATAGGGGGTCCTAGGGGAGCTCTTGGGGGTCCTATGGGAGCTCTAGGGGGTCCTAGGGGAGCTCTAGGGGGCCCTATGGGGACTAAATGGGGTCCTAGGGGAGCTCTGGGGGTCCTGTGGGGGCTCTAGGGGGCCCTATGGGGACTACAGTGGGTCCTAGGGGAGCTCTAGGGGGCCCTATGGGAGCTCTAGGGCATCCTATGGGGACTATAGAGAATCCTAAAGAAGCTCTAGGGGGTTCTATCGGGGCTATAGGGGGTCCTATGGGAGCTCTAGGGGGCCCTAGGAGGGTTATAGAGGGTCCTAGGGGAACTCTGAGGGGTCCTAGGGGAGCTCTAGGGGGCCCTATGGGGGCTATAGGGGGTCCTATCGGAGCTCTGGCGGTCCTAGGGGAGTCCTATGGGGTCGTATGGGGGTATAGGGGGTCCTAGGGGAGATCTGGGGGTCCTATGGGGGCTATAGGGGGTCCTTGGGGAGCTCTGGTGGGTACTAGGGGAGCTCTAGGGCGTCCTATGGGAGCTCTAGGGGGTCCTACGGGCGCTATAGAGAGTCCTATGGTGGTTATAGGGGACCCTATGGGAGCTCTAGGGGGTCCTATGGGCACTACAGAGGGTCCTATAGCAGGTCTAGGGGGGCTATAGGACCTCTAGGGGGTCGTATGGGAGCTCTCGGGGGCCCTATGGGGGTTATAGGGTGTCCTAGGGGAGCTCTAGGGCGTCCCATGGAGCTCTAGGGGGTCCTATGGGGGTCTAGGGGGTTCTGTGGGAGCTCTGGGGGTCCTGTGGGGGCTATAGGGGGCCTTATGGGAGCTCTAGGGGGCCCTATGAGGGTTATAGCGGGTACTAGGGGAGCTCTAGGGGGTCCTATGGGAGCTGTAGGGGGTGCTATGGGAGTTCTAGGGGGTCCTATGGGGGCTATAGGGGGTCCTATAGGAGATCTAGGGGCTCTATAGGAGCTCTAGGGGGTCCTATGGAGCCTATATGGGGTCCTATGGTGGTTATAGGGGTCCCTAGGGGAGCTCTAGGGGGCCCAATGGGGGCTATAGGGCATCCTATGGTGGTTATAGGGGGCCCTAGGGGAGCTCTGGGGGGTCCTAGGGGAGCTCTAGGGGATCCTATGGGGGCTCTAGATGGTCCTAGGGGAGCTCTAGGGAGCCCTATGGGAGCTATAGGGGGTCCTAGGGGAGCTCTGGGGGTCCTAGGGGAGCTCTAGGGGGCCCTATGGGGGCTATAGGGCATCCTATGGGGACTATAGGGGGTCCTATAGGAGCTCTAGGGGGGCTATAGGAGCTCTAGGGAATCCTATGGGGCCTATATGGGGTCCTATGATGGTTATAGAGGCCCTATGGGGGCTATAGGGGGTTCTATGGGAGCTCTGGGGGTCCTAGAGGAACTCTAGGGAGCCCTCTGGGGGCTACAGGACATCCTATGGGGACTATAGGGAGTCCTATAGGAGTTCTAGGAGGTCCTATGGGGCCTATACGGGGTCCTATGGTGGTTATAGGGTGTCCTAGGGGAGCTCTGGGGGCCCTGTGGGGGCTCTAGGGCAATCTATGGGGACTATAGGAGATCCTATAGGAGCTCTAGGGGGCCATAAGAGCTCTAGGGGTTCCTATGGGGGCCATAGGGGGTCCTATGGGAGCTCTAGGGAGTCCTATGGGGGTTAAAGGGGGTCCTAGGCGAGCTCTGGGCGGTCCTAGGGGAGCTCTAGGGCATCCTATGGGGACTATAGAGGGTCATATAGGAGGTTATAGGGGGCTATAGGAGCTCTAGGGGGTCCTATGGGGGCTCTAGGGGGTCCTATGGGAGCCCTAGGGGGTCCTATGCAGGCTGTAGGGTGTCTTAGGGGATCTCTAGGGTGCCCTATGGGGGCAATAAGGGGTCCTATGATGGTTATATGGGGCCCTATGGGAGCTTTAGGGCATTCTATGGGGAATATAGGGGATTATATAGGAGCTCTAGGGGGGCAATAGGAGCTCTAGGAGTTCCTCTGGGAGCTATAGGTGGTACTATGGGAGGTCTAGGGGGTCCTATGGGGGCTATAAAGTGTCCTATGGTGGTTATCGGGGGCCCTAAGGGAGCTCTAGGGGGCCCTATGGGGGCTATAGGGGGTCCAATTGGGAGCTCTGGGGGTCCTAGGGGAGCTCTAGGGGGTCCTATGGGGGCTATAGGGGGTCCAATTGGGAGCTCTGGGGGTCCTAGGGGAGCTCTAGGGGGTCCTATGGTGGTTATAGGTGGCCCTATGGGAGCTCTAGGGCATCCTATGGGGACTATAGGGGATCCTATAGGAGCTCTAGGGGTCCATAAGAGCTCTAGGGGTTCCTATGGGGGCCATAGGGGGTCCTATGGGAGCTCTAGGAGGCTCTCTGGGGGCTATAGGGGGTCCTAGGGGAGCTCTAGGGGGCCCTAAGGGAGGTCTAGGGGGCCATAGGGGGCTCTAGGGGGTCCTATAGGAGCTCTGGGGGTCCTAGGGGGGCTATTGGGGGTCCTATGGTGGTTATAGGGCGCGCTGGGGGAGTTCTAGGGGATCCTATGGGGGCTATAGAGGGTATTATGGTGGTTATAGTGTGCCCTATGGGAGCTCTAGGGCATCCTATGGGGTCTATAGGGGGTCCTATAGGAGCTCTAGGTGGTCTATAGGAGCTCTAGTGGGTCCTATGGGGGCTATAGAGGGTCCTATCGTGCTTATAGGGGGCCCTAGGGGATCTCTGGGGGTCCTGTGCGGGCTCTAGGGGGTCCTATGCGGGCTATAGGGGGTCCTATGGTGGTTATAGGGGACCCTATGGGCGCTCTAGGGCATCCTATGTGCACTATAGAGAGTCCTATAGGAGGTCTAGGGGGGATATAGGAGGTCTAGGGGGTCCTATGGGACTTCTAGGGGGTCCTATGGGAGTTCTAGGGGGTCCTGGGGGAGCTCTAGGGGGTCCTAGGGGACTTCTAGGGGGCCCTATGGGGGCTATAGGGGAGCTCTGGCGGTCCTAGGGGAGCTCCAGGGGGCCCTATGGGGGCTATAGGGCATCCTATGGTGGTTATAGGGGGTCCTAGGGGAGCTCTGGTGGTCCTGTGGGACCTCTAGGGGGCCCTATGGGGGCTCTTAGGGGTCCTATGGTAGTTATAGGTGGCCCTATGGGAGCTCTAGTGCATCCTAATGGGATTATAGAGGGTCATATAGGAGGTTTAGGGGGGCTATAGGAGCTCTAGGGGGTCCTGTGAGGGCTCTAGGCGGTCCTATGGGAGCTCTAGGGGGTCCTATGGGGGCTATAGAGGGTCCTACGGTGGTTATAGGGGGACATAGGGGAGCTCTAGGGCGTCCTATGGGAGCTCTAGGAGGCTCTCTGGGGGCTATAGGGGGTCCTAGGGGAGCTCTGGGGGTCCTGTCGGGCTCTAGTGGGCCCTATGTGGGCTATAGGGTGTCCTATGGAGGTTATAGGGAACCCTATGGGAGCTCTAGGGCATCCCATGGAGCTTTAGGGGGTCCTATGGGGGCCATAGGGGGTCCTTTGGGAGCTCTAGGGGGCCCTATGGGGGCTATAGTGCGTCCTATAGTGGTTACAGGGGACCCTATGGGAGCTCTAGGGCATCCTATGGGGACTATAGAGGGTCATATAGGAGGTTTAGGGGGTCTATAGGAGCTCTAGGGGGTCCTATGGGGGCTCTAGGGGGTCCTATGGGGGCTCTAGGGAGCCCTATGGGAGCTATAGGGGGTTCTAGGGGAGCTCTGGGGGTCCTAGGGGAGCTCTGGGGGGCCCTACGGGGGCTAAAGGGCATCCTAGGGGGACTATAGGGGGTTCTATAGGAGCTCTAGGGTCCTATGGTGGTTATAGGGCGTCCTAGGGGAGCTCTAGGGGGCCCTATGGGGGCTATAGGGCATCCTATGTTGGTTATAGGGAGCCCTAGGGGAGCTCTAGGTGGTCCTATGTGGGCTATAGGGGGTCCTAGGTGAGCTCTGGGCGTCCTAGGGGAGATCTAGGGGGACCAATGGAGGCTATAGGGAATCCTATGGGGACTATGGGGAGTCCTATAGGAGGTCCAGGAGGTCCTATGGGGCCTATACGGGGTCCTATGTTGGTTATAGGGGGTCCTAGGGGAGCTCTGGGGGTCCTGTGGGGCCTCTAGGGGGCCCTATGGGGGCTATTGAGGGTCCTATAGGAGCTCTAGGGGGTCTATAGGAGCTCTAGGGGGTCTATAGGAGCTCTAGGGGGTCCTATGGGGGCTATAGGGGGTCCTATGGGGGCTCTAGGGGGCCCTATCGGAGTTATAGGGGGTCCTAGGGGAGCTCTGGGGGTCCTGTGGGGCTCTAGGGGGCCCTATGGGGACTACAGTGGGTCCTAGGGGAGCTCTAGGGGGCCCTATGGGAGCTCTAGGGCATCCTATGGGGACTATAGAGAATCCTAAAGAAGCTCTAGGGGGTTCTATCGGGGCTATAGGGCGTCCTATGGAGCTCTAGGGGGCCCTAGGAGGGTTATAGAGGGTCCTAGGGGAACTCTGAGGGGTCCTAGGGGAGCTCTAGGGGGTCCTATGGGGGCTATAGGGGGTCCTATCGGAGCTCTGGCGGTCCTAAGAGGAGCTCTAGGGGGTCGTAGGGGGTATAGGGGGTCCTAGGGGAGATCTGGGGGTCCTATGGGGGCTATAGGGGGTCCTTGGGGAGCTCTGGTGGGTACTAGGGGAGCTCTAGGGCGTCCTATGGGAGCTCTAGGGGGTCCTATGGGAGCTATAGAGAGTCCTATGGTGGTTATAGGGGACCCTATGGGAGCTCTAGGGCGTCCTATGGGCACTACAGAGGGTCCTATAGCAGGTCTAGGGGGACTATAGGACCTCTAGGGGGTCCTTGGGGCTCTAGGGGGTCGTATGGGAGCTCTAGGGGGCCCTATGGGGGTTATAGGGTGTCCTAGGGGAGCTCTAGGGCGTCCCATAGGA
>NW_028289586.1:0-115510 GCF_059628265.1 Tinamus guttatus
CTCACGTTTCCTTGGGGAGCAGCCCTCTCTTTACACTCTCCCACAATGACATACATTGTCAACTTGAATTTTAGGAACCACAGAGGTCATACGTGCTAAATGGTAGAAGCAAGGCCTGTGGGTGTTAGAGGGTTTCATTAGTCTCCAGGGCTAGTTGAGTATTGCAGCCTAGTATGCTTCTAAGATGGCAGCACTTTAAGGGTGAAGCAGAGGCAGAAGGA
Organism: Tinamus guttatus; assembly: GCF_059628265.1. Lineage (NCBI taxonomy): Eukaryota > Metazoa > Chordata > Aves > Tinamiformes > Tinamidae > Tinamus > Tinamus guttatus. The sequence continues at coordinate 222 of NW_028289586.1, forward strand.
CCCTTTTTGCAACTGCATACACAGGGAGGCCCCAGGAGGCCACACGAAAGCCCATAGGGCCCCCGTGGTCTAGTGTGCACGGAAGCCCCAAGAGGCTGCACCAAAGCCTGTAAGGTTATCCAGGCCCAGTGCTCACAGAGGCCTTGGGAGGCCGCACGAAAGCCCATAGGGCCCCCGCGGCCCAGTAGGCACCGAGGTGCTGGAAGGCTGTACGAAAGTCAGTAGGGACCCCCAGCCCTGTGCTCACAGAGGCCTCGGGAGGCCCCTTGAAAGCCCATAGGTCCCCCACCCCATGCGTATGGTGGTGCCAGAAAGCCACACAAAAGCCCATAGAGTCCCCTCCGGCCCGATGTGTAGGGAGGCCCCGGGAGGCTGCATGAAAGCCTGTAAGATGCCCTTGGCCCGGTGCACATGGAGGTCCCATGAAGCTGCACGAAAGCCCACAGGGCCCCCGGTCCAGTGCGCATGCAGGCCCTGGGAGTCCACATGAAAGCCAGTAGGGACCTCCTTGCCCAGTGGGCACGGAGGCGCCGGCGGGCAGCATGAAAACTACTAGGGAACCCTGGCCCCATTCTCACGGATGCCCGGGAGGCTGCACAAAAGCCCATAGGGTTGCCCCTGGCCTAGTGCGCACGGAAGCCCCAGGAGGCCGCAAAAAAGGCCATAGGATGCCCCCGGCCCAGTGCTAACAGAGACCTCGTGAGACCGCACGAATGCCCATAGGGCCCCCTCCCGCTCTGCCCCAGCCAAGTGCGTACAGATTCTCCGAAGGCCACACAAAAGCCCTTAGAGGCCCCCTAGCCCAGTGCACACGGAGGTGCCGGGAGGCTGCATGAAAGCACATAGGGCCCCCCAGTCCAATGAAAATGGAGGCCATGGGAGGCCAGACGAAAGACCAGAGGGCCCCTCTGCCTAGTGCACACGGAGGCCCTGGGAGGCCATACAAAAACCTGTAGGCCCCTACTGGCTGAGTGTGCACGGATGCCCTGGGAGGCCGTACAAAAGCCTGTAGGAGTCCCTGCCCCGGCCCTGTGTGTACAGAGGCAACGGGAGGCCTCATGAACCACTGTAGGCACACAGAGGACCACCTCCCCTGGCGCACAGAGGCCCCTGGAGGCTGTACGAAAACCCATAGGGACCTCCCTGCCCAGCGTGCACGGAGGCCTCACAAAAAGCCAGTAGGGCCCCCCCAGCCAAATGCACACAGAGGCCGTGGGAGGCTATACGAAAGCCCATAGGGCTGCCCCAGTCTAGTGTACACCGAGGCCCCCGGAGGCCACACGAAGGCCCATAGGGCCCTCCGTTCCCCATTCGTATGTAAGCCGGGGCTTAGTGTGGAGCCTTGGTTCCTCCGTGCGGGGCAAGCGCAGGGCAGGAGGTGGCTCAGGGCTGTGGGATAGTCACTGCTGGTGCTGGGAAATAAAGGCCGAAGGGCTGGAGCGCAGCAGTCACCTGCCCACAACCAGTGCTGCCCGGCACCACAGGCTGCTTTCGGACTGCCTGAAGGGGGCTCATGATCCAGGTCCCAAGCACGACTCGCTCCGAATCCCTTCCTGTCCCTCTCCAGCATACATGGGGTTACGAGGGAGGGCTCGAACACCTTTGGGATGTGAGAAGAGTGACTGAAGGGGTGGTTTGGGGGTGTTCTTTTCCTCCCTTTCCCAAATCCTGCGTTTCTGGGGCTCCCACACGCGTTTAGGGATCTGCTTTGGGGGCTCAGAAAAGGGCGATACAGCCCTGTGTTTTTGGGTTGAAAGCCAGCAGTCAAGCCAGTGCGGCCTCCTGGTGTCTCCGTGTGCACTGGACCGAGGAAGTCCTACGGGCTTTCATGCAGCCTCATGGATCTTCTGGGCACATGGGATCAGGCGGGGGGGGGGGAGAGGGGGTGCGTATTAGGTTTTGTGTGGCCTCTTGGGGCCTCTGTACACAAAGGGCCTGAGATCCCAACTGGCTTTTGTTCAGCCTCCTGGGGTCTTTGTGCACAGCACACCAGTGGGACCCTACGGGTTTTCGTGCGGCCTCCTTGGACCTCCACGCACACTTGGCCAGGGTGCCCTAGGGGATTTTGTGCCGCCTCCCAGGGCCACTGTGCACACTGGGCTGGGGGTGGCCCTACGAGATTTCGTGCGGACTCCAGGACCTCCTTGCGCATGATGCTGCGGGGTGGGGGTGGGGCTCTACAGCCTTTGGTGAGGGCTCCCGGGGCCTCTGTGTTCTCGAGGATGCCGGGAACCCACAGGCTTTTCTGCTGCCTCCTGTGGCCTCTGTGTGCACTTAGTCGGGGGCGCTCAACGGGCATTTGTGCGGCCTCCCGGGTCCTCTGTGTGCACTGTGCAAGAGGGGCCTTACGGGCTTTCGTGCAGCCTGCCAGGGCCTCTGTGCATATTGGGTTGAGGGGCTCCTATGGGTTTTCCTGCGGACTCTTGGGGCTTCTGTGCACACTGGGCTGGGGAGGGGACCTACTGGATTTCGTGCGGCCTTCCAGAGGCCTCCGTATGCACTGGGCAAGGGTGTTTTATGGGCTTTTGTGCAGCCTCCTGGGGTCTCCGTGTGAACTAGAGTGGCGCCGCACTATGGGATTTCTTGTGGCCTCCCGGGGTCTCTGTGCACACTGGGCCAGATGGCCCTACTGGGTTTTTTTCAGCCTCCTGTGCCTTCGTGCGCACTGGACCGGGGGGCACCACAGACTTTTGTGCAGCCTCCAGGGACCTCTGTGCTCACTGCATGTGGGAAGCCCTACGAACTTTCATACAGCCTCCCAGGGCCTCCGTGGGCACTGGGCAGGGGAACCCTCTGGGCTTTTGGGCAGCCTTTACCGGGCCTCCATGCAAATTGGGCCTGGGGAGCCTTACAGGCTTTCGTGCGTCCTCCTGAGGCCTCCGTGTGCACGGGGTCAGGGGAGTCCCACAGGCTTTCCTGCAGCCTGCCCAGGCCTCCGTGCTCTCTAGGCTGCTGAGGCCCTATGTGCTTTCGTGTAGCCTCCCAAGGCCTCCATGCACACTGGGCTGGAGGTGGGGGGTGCTTATGGACATTCGTGCGGTCTCTAAGGGCCTCTGTGTGTACTGGGTCGGCCCATAGCCTGTGGTACGGGCTTTTGTTAGACCTCCCAAGTCTTCTGCGCACACTGGGCTGAGGGAATCCTACAGGCTTTCGTGTGGCCTCTTGAGCCGTCCATGCACGCTGGGCAGGGGGGCTCTATGGGATTTCATGTGGCCTCCTGGGGCCTCTGTGTGCACTGGACCGAGGAAGCCCTAGGGGGTTACATGCGGCCTCCATGCACACTGGGCTGGGCAGACTCTACGGGCTTTTGTGCAGCCTCCCGCGTCCTCTGTGCGAAATGAGCCGGGGAGCCCTACAGGCTTTTTTTGCGGCCTCCCATGGCTTCCATGCACACTGGGCCAGTAGGGCCCTACAGAATTTCATGTGGCCTCCCAGGGCCACCGTATGCACTGGGCTGGGGAGCCCTACCAGCTTTTGTAGGCAGCGGGGATCCACGTACTTCCGTGTAGCCTCCCGGGTGCTCCGTGCACACTGAGCTGGCACAGCCCTACGGGCTTTCATACAGCCTCCCAAGGCCTCTGTGTGCACGGGGCCAGGAGGGCCCTATGGGATTTCATGTGGCATCCCGGACCCTCCGTTCGCACTGGGATGTGGAGGGAGCGGGACCTATAGGCTTTCATGTGGTCTCCTGGAGCCTCTGTGCGCACTGGGCCGGGGAGTTCTCACAGGCTGCCATGTGGCCTCCCAGGGCTGCCATGCGCAGTGACCAGGGCAGGTCTACAGGTATTTGTGCGGTCTCCCAGGGCCTCTGTGCGCATTGGGCGGGGGGTGAGGGGGGCTATACGAGCTTTCTTCGGTCTCACAGGACCACCATGCACAGTTGCCAGGGTGACCCTATGGGATTTTGTGCGGCTACTTGGGGCCTCCGTGTGCCCTTGGCTGGAGACACCCTATGGGCTTTCTTGCTGCCTCCCAGGGCCTCCGTGTGCGCTGGGCTGGAGAGGCCCTACGGGTTTTTGTGCGGTCTCCCTGGGCCTCTGTGCGCACAGGTCCCTGGGGCTATATGGCCTTTCTGCGCTGTCCCAGAGTCTCCATACGCCCTGGCCGGGGGGCTTTATGGGCTTTCATGTAGCCTCCCGAGGGCTTCTGTGCACACAGGGCTGGGGAGCTAGCCTCCTGAGGCAGACACACCTATGTATAGGGTTTTTATTACTTTGGCACTTAATTACTTTACGTTATTTTAGTGTCTTTATGCCCTTAATGCCTTTAGGGTCCTGAGCTAGGCCTTTGGAATATACTGGTGATGTCAGCTTTTAAAGATTTTTCCCACAGAATATGAAAGTTCTGACTTGCGCTTTTAGCAGTAAAGGGTTATGCAACAGTTAGAAAATGCTTTCCCTTTTCATTGTTCATGTGTCTTTAAGTCACCTGTCTTGCAATATCAGGAGGTAGTTCTGAAACTAGATAGTCTGCTCTGTTTGTTCTGCAAATAACAGAAGCAGAGAACCTGTGGTACATTTATACTTTTATATCCATTTATACAGAGTTACTTCAGGCTCAAGTAGCACCTGTCAAATGTTGATACCAGAAACACTCTTTAAAACACTTTCAGTGACATTTAACATCACCAATATTCAAGGTGGGAATGTAGAATAAAGTCGTAAATGTCAGCTCATGGCAGCTCCTACTGCCATTGAGAGGGAAAGTCATTCCGACCTTATGTGAAAGGTATTTCAAAATATTCCATCTTAGTCCTCCACAGAGAATAGGAGGAAAACATTCAGACTTGTGAAAATGCGATAGCAAAAATCGTGCACAGACCAAATAGCTTGGTGGAATTGTTGCATCTGGGATCACCATCTGCAAGCAGTAAACCACTTCTTTCATCAGCCTTCCCTCCCTCCCTCCCTCCTTCCTTCCTTCCTGCCTTCCTGCCTACCTGCCTTCCTCCCTCCCTCCCTCCCTCTAGACAGTCATGCCTGGCATGATCTGCTGTCACTGGTAGTAGGTAGTAGTAGGACTACTACTGGAGTATTCCTGCTTTGAGCAGAAGATTGGACTGCATGATCTCAGATGTCCCTTCCTTTCAGTTCTTCTATGGATCTATCGATAAATCTGAAATCTGCTCGCTAAAATAATTTCCAATCTTCCGTTCTTTTCTTTAATCACTTACTTTTCTTGTAACATACAAACACGGTCTGACTTGTAAAATTCTCCCATAGAGGCTGTCACTGGTTTGTGGCTAGAATCACTGGTCTTTATCTTTGGAAATAATTCGTTTCTCCATTTCTCCGACAGATGAAACCCTGGAATTTAATTGTCAAGCACTGAACACTAAGCAAGAAAGGGTGAATGAACTAAACTTCCTCCTAGAAGAGGTTTCCTACGAAAACTGGTGCATTTTTTTGTTTCTCAGATCATGATGGAAAAAGCAGAGAACAGTTTACAGATTACAGGACAATAACACAGGACAATTATTGTCCTTCATTTGCTCTTATTTTCTGAAAAACAGGACTTTATATTATGATCCATAGAATTTGTCATAAATTATCTTTGATGCAGAAGCAGATGTCATCTTTTTCTAAATTTTTCATCTATGGACATAAAATTGTGAGGAGAGAGTAATAATGCCCTAGTATCTCGTTGAGTGTCACCAGTGATAGGATAAGAGGCAACAGGCACAAAATGAAACACAAGAATTTCCATCTGAATATGAGGGAAAACTTCTTTACTGTGAGAGTGACAGCAGCGCACTGGAACATGTTGCCCAGAGAGGTTGTGGAGTCTCCTTCTCTGGTGACATTCAAAATTTGCTAGATGCAAAGTTTGATCCAGGATGTTGGACTAGATGATCGCTAGATGTCCCTTTTAACTCAACCATTCTGTGATTCTATAATTTATTAGCAATTGTGGTTGATATCTAATACACAGTAAGGATTCAAGCTTGCTCCTTTGTTACTAGCTGGGTCTGTTAAGAGTGCAGAATGCATGATAATAGGACTTTATGGAAATTCAGCTATATCAGGATTGCTCCTGTTAAGAGTCTGATTTGCATTTTTTTTCTGCGTTGGTTACTTGAATGCATGATAGAATATGAAGAACCTAACTAGGCTAGAAAAGTAATCACAGTAAATGTTTTTAAGAGACAATGTAAATATAAAATCCAGAGAACTATCATTATGAAACAAGAACATGTTGTATGGATCAGGTTTTGCAGGCGTAAGACTAGAGACAATTCTCTGTACCTACATGAGTTTTATCATAACACCTACAGCAAGAACTATTTTCCCACTGTCCAAAATAGCTCATTCCAGCTATATGAAAATATGGTTCCTTCTCCAAAGTTTAGTTTTCTCTAAAGATTTATTTTTTTTAAAGAAACATCATAGTCTTCTATTTCCTTCTGAAAACACAAAAATTAGCCCATAATATTTATTCTTAGATGTAAGGAAACAAACAAGACATTCCATATATTTTGTTTTTATTTTCAGCAAAATAAATCTCTTTTCAAGCAGCTAGATCAAAGTATTAATCCATAACACATTACCTTAAACTCAGAAGTTGCTTCAGTGGCTTCAATTTGAGATCAATAATTTCAATGAGGGGAAGAATGTCTATCTTGAAATTATTGCAATATCATTGGGAGCGACAGGAAAGAAATCTCACAACAGCAGAGAAGATGCAGATTGTTTCTGAATCATCTTAGGATATAGCAACATCACAGAATGCTTCACGCTGCTACAAATCCTGAGGCAATCCATACCTGCAGCACAGTAGCTGAACTGCTTTTCTTTTATGTGACTGCAGTGATTGCTGTTTTCCAGTCTGAAATAGATCTTCTTGAATGAGGTCAAGTGTTTCCTGGTGCATCTTATAACTTTGTCCTCTGAGGTTCACATGTGTAGAGCAAGTATCCTTGGTATATGCTATAAAGTAGCAGGTATTCTACATTTACATAGAACAATTCATATTTCCAGCACCTGACACACCCACTCTATCTGCTGATTTTTCTGACCCCAAGTTTTCTTTTATAGTTGCTAATCTTCCAAATAAAATAAATTATGTTAAAGACGGACTGCACTGCTCATCATCAACAAAAAATGTTAGGCAAAGTAGACTGGGGAAGTGTCTATTAGTGGTAAAAGATTCTACCCTCTTTTGGGTCTTTTCCAGGATTTTTTTAATGCACAGGTCACTTCAGCAAGCTGGAAGCCAAATACAAGAGCAATTGGTCAGTTCTGAAATAGAACAGAATTACTGTACATTGATTATTAAGTCAACATGAACAAAGATGACCAACACTTTTCCATCAGATTTATATTATGCAACATATAAATAAGTAAAAAAAGAAGTAAATAAATTATACAAATTCTGTGAAAATACATTCTATGCAAGGAATTTGAAAGCTGAGTATTACAGAATGTAATTTAAAAATACCTGATACATTAAAAAAAAAGTGTAAGGCAGATCTAAAAGGCCTGGTAATGTTAAATGTGTTCTGTTCTGCCTTCTGCAATATCAACATGTTTGTTATTCTAAGATTTATTATTGCTTACAGCATGGAAAAAGAGGACAAATGTATTCTCAGGACCAGGCCTTACACAGCTTATACTCCCAAATAGTATATTATTTTTATTATTATTATTGCTACTGGTCTCTTGTGTAGAAATGGACATATGCAGTTTCATCTTAGCTGTATTTCTGTTGATATTCAAGGCAGTGGAAATACTGCTATTGTGGGAGGAGTCATCAGTTTTCTGCTTCCTACTGTTTCCCATTCATAAAGAAAGAAAATGCAAATCACAGTTCTGGTATATGTATCGTCACATTTTTCTCTTCTGCAGAGACCATCAGTGCCAAACGCTTAATGTGGTGGTTACAATATTAACTCACACAGAGCCAAACGTTTAATGTGGTGGTTACAATACTTAATTCACACAGATCAAGCAATACTTTAAATTCAACAGAATGTGTCAACTCAGAAATTTATAGCTGAGCTCAAGAGAGACAGTCTTCTGTCAGTTTTCCATCGAAGCATAATTATCTATTCAAGTAAGAGAAAAAAAGGACATTTAATAAACTCATGTAATTTAAACATTGTGATTTTGATTATAATATCCAGTCTCCTGAAAGAGAGGAGAGGGAGATGTTTGCAGTGACATTTCAGTACAGTTAGAAATCCACAGGATTCAGGTTCTTCATTGTCTGGTTTTGCTTATCATGATGTATTTGTCTTAACGTCCAGTGTCAGTAATAATAGTGTCAAGTCTTCAAAAATGAAATTTCTGTCACTAGTCCTGTTGGAAAAGGAAATGTCAAGACCATGTGTTTCTTTTTACTTGCTTCTGCTACTGGCATGAAATTCCAAGGTCCTGAAAATATGAAAAATCCTGAAATAGCAGTCCATTTCTCTGACTTCTTTGTTTTTTTAATGATGCCGTCAGCCAATGATAAAATGAGAGACTGAAACAGCATCAGATCTAGAGGCAGTTTCTCAGATGGCTTAATCACTATGCCTCAGGAGTGCATTGAATTGTTTTGGGGTTTGAGAGAGAGTCTACCAGTTTCTAAACTGCTCTTTTTCATTTATCCAGCATTTGTTCTCCATTTCATTCCCTGTTATGTTATTGCTCACTATACAACCTTGATGCCTCAGTAGTAAGTTAGAGTTACCATTCCGCAGAAAATAGTGAACTGGAGCTCACTGGGAAGACTAATAAAGGCCATACCAGTAAAAGTCACCTGACCAGGTCATATATCTTCTCATTAGGAAAAGGTTCCTGCTTTAGAACCTTTAAGATCATCCTAGAAATAGCAATCAATCACTTTTATAAAAAAAGATATGCAGTCACATGGGAAAACAAAAACTAAAATAAAAGAGAAAAAAAAAAAAACAGTCCTGTTAAGACAACAATGTAGACAGTGCAGCTAATAGATTTTGCCTTTTTTCAGAGGGCAACATCTAGCAGGCCCTGGAAACTAGATAAATGTTTACAGTCCTTTTAATCGTCACATCATCAGCAACTACTTTCCTGAGTTTAGAGAATTTTTTTTTCAGGTCTCTATCAAAACATTAAACAGAACTCCAGTCATCTCTCCTTATTCTGAGAGCACTGATTCTATGAGCCTGAAGGAAGATAATATGCCATGTATAGCAGTCTGGGAGAAGACTTACTGAACATCTCTTTGTAAATTGATGAAATCCCAGTTCTGGTTCCTTTTGTTCATTTTGTTACAGCATTACAGAGCATCACAAACCACCACAGGCTTTATCTCAGTAAACCCACCAACCTAATGCAAGTATCAGTGCAACAACTGAGATACCTGGAAGGTAGAAGAAAGAGGACTGGATTCATATATAATGGCATAGACGCCATCAACCATTCTTGATGCACCAAGCAGGGCTCTTCCAGGCTGGCAAATGTGTGTGGCATGCTGTACCATGCTTGAACATTTGGAGCAGACAACTGTTGTGGCAAAAGCAATCCAAGTTCTGGAGTAAGGAAGAAGGCTTCTTAGACGTCATAGACCTCTTCTTCCATGGCATGATTGACCTCCCCATGAAGTTGGTGGAAAGTATTCTGCCTCAGGATCTCCCAGCCACGGTGAGAACTAGTCCTAGATGTATTGCGTGACAGTGATAGAGCAGGTAGTTCTTTTTTGTACAGGATGTTCCTATCAACTTCTATCTTTTCCAAACTTTTGTCACAATTTTCCCTGTCCTGAACCTTAAATGCTTCTGTGTACCGCATCATCTTGTGTTTGTTAGGATCAACTCGGTCTTCTACTCTATAGGAGAATTACAAAAACATAAACTGAATGAATTAGGAACGTTCCAGTTTATCAACAATGATGATCAGCCTCAAGAAGCAATTGGGAGAGGACTGCCAGCAAACCCAGACATTCTAGAATCATCAACACAAGAACAGGAAAATGATTTTAAGAACGATCCTTTTAGTTTTCTTTCCTTAATACATGCTCTTATGCAAGTGGCCCTGCCTTCTCAGCTGTTATCACAGAGTAATCCCCTTGGCTTCATCCCTGTTATTGACTTCACTATCTTCACAGTTTCCTTGGTTTTAAATCCCTTTAAATACTTTCCTAGTCACAATTTGCCCTTTCCATTTTGCCAGCTGCCAAATATTAGTAGATAATAGAATCCACCCACTGGAGACCCAGTCCATTTGGCTCCATGTCCAGATCGATTTCCTTTTTCTGTGCATATATTTATTTTCATCTATTTCCTTTTTTGTTGTCTTTCTTTCTCTGCTGCTTCATGATTTTAAGCCTCAGGATACAACATCTTTCAGCAAGATTTGATTTATCTTCTCCACATCCACCATCCCATCTCTGCATTGCTCATATCTTACCTTGTGAAATACTGTCCCACACTAAATATAGTGAACCTACATGTGATTTGACAGAGCTAGAAGACATCACAACTCTCTATTCCTATCATCAAATTCAGAATCGGTGCTGGAAGTTGCACTTGCAGAGTTATATTCCACATCTCAGACTGAATGTGTTGCATTTTACTAAATTTTAAATCTACTTGTTTTGCCCAGAAAACTTGCAAGAACTTCTTTCAAAAAAAGAATTCAAGCCTCATTTCTCTACTAAAGCCTGCAAGAAGTCCTACTTCATAGAACAATCACTCCCCCTTAGAGTTTTATCAGCAAAATATGAAGCAGTGAGAAAAGTCATATTCCCAAACAAGACATTCTTTTCTCATCCTAACATAAATGTTGATGAAAATGAGAAATAGTGAGGAATCTCATGCTATCTAGCAGATTATTTGTTTATTGTTTCAGGAAAGTCTAGTGTAAGACTTACAACCTGATGCAGTCTTTGCATAGCATAGTAGAGTTACCTGTGTCACTGTTTTTGAATTATTTCAAGGCGATTTGCTGCTGACAGCCTTACTGATTGCTTTCAGCCTTAACCGTTCTGTGATTCTCTAATTCTGCCTCTGCCATTCCACAGATACAATGCATAGGTACATCCAACCAACTATATAGGTGTGAAGAAGCTTTGTGATACTCACTATAAGGAGATTGAAAGAAAAATTCAGGCCTTATAACCTATGTAGCTGCTGGGATCTGTCTCCTGGGACTACTAGATAAGAAAGCATTAACTGATTTGGCAAGGACCTGCTTTGGGAGGGGAACAGCGCTTGTCCACCATGAACATAAACCAGGCAGGGATCTGTGTTCTAGAAAGGATGCACACCAAACACTCCTTTCCTGGCCACTGAAATGACTCCTTGTTCACATCCATACACTGAATGATTCTTTTGAGAAACATTCATACACACATCAAAAGAGAAGTCACCTGAGATACCATCGGTCTCCTAGCCCATATTCCCGACCGCAGATTCCAGAGCGAGGCCAGAGACATCGTGGCAGTTTCCGCTCCAGCATAACAGTAGTAGCGACAACCTTTACAATAAAAAACAAGGGAGGAGTTCAGATGAATGTGAAAAAAAAACTCTCTTAAAAATTATTGGTTTTGCTAATACTGATAGATCCATAGGTACTGAGAGAAAATACCTTGTTTATTATGTGACAATTCATTATTTTGCTCCTAGCTGTACCACATCTTGAAGAAACAGTGGTACTCTTAAAACATTTTATACCTTATATATATATATATCCTTTTATACTTTGTGTTTAGGTGTTGTAATCAATTTCCAAGCTAGAGAAAGGACACCACTTACATCAATATCACAGTCTTGGCAAATCGAGAGTCTATTTACCATCATACAAAATTATTTTGTATTTCTATAGTCTAAAAAACTATTGTTTTTTCTCTCTCTCTCAAAAAAAAAAGTATTGGGAAGTGTATATCCTGCTGAGCAGCTAGATAACTAGTCTTGTTCAATCATGCAAAAAGCAGTGCAAGCTTTCTGATCAAGAGAGACAGACCTACTTCCTCTAGTGAATCTAAAGACACAATTGACCTGTTTGAAACAATTTCTCTGCATTTTTATTTCTTTTATTTCTTTGGAGTCAATCTCTGTAATTATTATTTAACTATCAATTACAGAGAAATGTGATGTGTAAGACAGGGTCAGCTTTAATTCTTTTTTCAAGAGATTCTCTGAGTCAAGAAACATACAGCTATGGAAACACAGAAAGGCTGGAGACATTTCTAGCTGCTATTTGAAATAAAACAGGTATACAGGTAAAACAAATTTATTTTGGAAGGCAGTTTTAGGTAGGAAAAGCTGCAGAGGAGCAGTCTTGCCATTTATACTATAAACTTATACAGTTTAGATGATTGTATAAGTCAAAAGGATTTGAGGTCAAATGCACAGAATTACAAGGACATAGCTTACTGCATTAGCCCATGTGAAAAGACCTGACAAGGGTTTTTAAGTATGTGCTGTAGTGCAGGGAGGGTGAAGCGAAAAAATGGCCAGACATTTCCCTTAGTCAACTTTTTCTTCTTTATTCAGAAAAAAAATCCATACCATGTAACCTAAGTTACCTGGGCTCTCCAGAGCTCATCCCGTTCATGGGCCACTCTCCAGTGTGTGTCTCCCATCATGGCAATAAGCAAGTTGAGCATAAGAAGGGTAGCAATGACGGCAAAGGCAAAGTATGCAACGCTGTACATAAAGGGCAGGTCCACATCATAGTTTGCAGGGCCATCAATGATAGTGAGGAACAACTCAAAGGTGGTGAACAAGGACATGGGATAGTTATAGAACTGGCCAAGGTTTTGAGGGTTCTCAGTCTGGAAAATGATGTAAAAAGCTAGAGGAGAACAATGAAGAAAAAAGGTAAAAATAGTTTAATGGTGTGAATCATGTTCCAAGAGCAGCAACTAAATCCTATTAGAGATGCTGACAACACAAGCCGGCCAGGGAAGGTACTGCACGACATATTTAGTGTAGTACTCAGTAACAAGACCAGATCCCAGACTATGGTCACTGGTCAGCATTATAAAACAACTCTTTTTTTGAGACTTGGGTTAGCTGTATGTGCTCAAAAGAAAACCAACAAAAAAGAAATCTTCTTCAAAGGTAGAATACGTTAAATGCCATTTTTCAAAGATAAGCATAATAAATGCAGTATCTTTTTAAGTCTTGACTTACATATATTGACAGTGCATTGCCCACATTTTTATTATCCTGGAAAGCGCAAGGATTAATAACCAAAGCTATCAGAACAGAAATCAATGCTGGGAAAGACACCATGCTGAGCAAAATAGAAATTATATATCATCACTCCTTTTACCAGCTGAGAGGACAACCTGAAAGTACACCAAACTCTGCACTTGATTCAAACAAGGAGAGTTCGCAGGGATAACATAACCCAGTTTTCCTTTTGTAGACTCACCTGATGCAAAGCCCAGTATTACCACAGCCATGAGCCAGCAGAAGCGCATAAGATCACCAAATATCATCTGTAAAGCAAAAACAGCACTGCTGTAAGGTCCAACTGTCCCACCAAGCCATCATGCAACCACATGTAAACCATTTTCCAGATTCTAAGGTCATAAGTGCGTGAAAGGAAGCTTTTGCATTTTATGGATGATTCCGTTTCTCTTACAAGAGAAAGAAAGTCCCAAACTCTTCATGCAGACAAGAACTTGAACCTTTGCCATTAATTCAAATCCTGAGACAGAAAGAGTATTCTCTGAATTCTCTCTATCTGGAAAGTGGTGTCAGGATGTGTGTAACAAGCCCATGTTTGTTTCTTATACCTTTTGGATCATGATGGTAAAGGGTCCCAGCATCTGGAAGCCTCGTGCAAAGTACATGACATTGCACCATCCTAACACCAGGGCAAAGGACATGGGCACCACCTCACCAGTCATGCTGGTGAGACGCATCACCATGGTTATCAGAATCATGCAAGCATATGTGATACTGCAAATGAAAAAGAGACAGTGAATAAAGTTCAGTAAAGGAATCTTACCCTACTTTTTCTTTTCTTTCTAAAAATTTCAAGAAAGGCACACAGAGACATCAGTCCCATAGGCAGAGGAGAGTTACTTGGGACTTATCAAGGTTAGGTGCTCAACTCTACCTGCCCACTTGTCCGGCTTTTTTCACACCATTTGAGTCAGTGAGGAAAAGAAATCAAGAAAAGGCATATTCAAAAAAAGAAAAGAGAAGGTGATTCATCTAGCAAAAGATAGCAAAGGGAATTATGAGAGACAGTGCATTTTTAGATTTAACAGATGATATACTTACATAATGATGTGGAAAGGACCTCCTAGAATGGTTTGTCCAAAGTATTTTGCTGCTCCAACTCTAAGGATATCTGGGATCTAAGAGAGAGACTCTATTTACTTTAGGACTCAGACAGAATTCATTACAATATTAATTATACTGGTAACCCCTAATAGTCGCATGGTCTTGGAGCAAGCCACATCTGCTTTGTTTGCTTGTTCACAGTTTTTGTATTATGTTACTTTGAAAACAAAGGGATTGCGTCTTTTTTGGCCACTGTGGATGGATACATGGGCAGAGCGCGAGCTGTTTACCAGTCCTGTGTTCTTTCACATCTCTTTGTCATTAGAGTTTTCCCTTTTAAAGAGTTCGATCTTATAGTCCATATTTTAATAAATATCAAGTATGTGTATGTGTGTTTTAATAGAAAGAGCTCCTGCTCATTTTGCAGAAGAGTTTGTAATAAAGTGGTAAAGTGAACACCTAGATAGGTCCATGTCAGAATTCTGAATGAGGGTCCTGTCATAGCTCCATATAGTTCCTGATCTCCAGCTAAAGATAAATTTTCGATAGTTCATACAGAGATCACAACTAAACACCCCTGAATAGATGTATACAGAAATTCTCTAAGAATCTATTGATTTGTAATGAGACCAGTTGGCATCTGGAATCTTTCAGGTTAACTGTCACAATCTCTATTTCATTTCAAAGATGATGTTGCCAGTGCCAGTTGCCATGGCATATATTTTGAAACACTAAGACTCAGAAGATAACCCCTATCAAGTCCCAAACACAAAGTAATATTTGTCCAGTAAGTCAAACCTGACGAATAAATTCAAGACTGTACAGGTCACTATTTCTCTTACCTCAAAAATCAAAATTACTACAGCACCTATGACTGTGACCAGTTCGCCCACCAGCCTCAGCTCATCCTCATATGTCAAATATGACTCCTAAAATAAAAAAAAAAAAAAAGAGAGAGAAAAAGAGTCAGAGGAAATGACCTCAGCAAGAAAGTCTGCTGTTAGTGTGAAAAATGTGCCAAGGACTGAAGAGGCTACAGAAACAAGCTCAGCCTGAGCACAGAGAACAGTAGAGAACAGTGTATACCCAGTGTTTCTCACTGACCAAGGCAGGGAGAGAAAAGTTGGACAGCCATAACTGGGAGCTGAAAAGTTTTCTGACTTTCCAGTTGAGTAGTTTAGATTAGAATTACCAAGTTCTGCACAGTGGGCTCTGAGTCCTACAGACACAGTACCTGCAGCATTTTCTGGATATAGATAGTATTGTCTCTACTGCTTGTTTTGTTGTCTGTTCGGGGTTTCAGTGGTCGGTAGACGCAGCACATAGTGAAGCAGACCATGTAGAGCACATAGAATAAAGCCAGGAAACAGAAATAAGGCCGTCCATACATATTCCACTTCAAGCTCACCAGTTCCTTCACAGGTGTTAGGTCTAAGATCTGTCGGGCCTGAAGAAGATAGAAAAAGAAATAAAAAAGCTATTTGCCATAAGAGAATTTGTCTATAAGCATCATTCATGCTGTTCCCTGGGACAACATCATAAAATTATTCTTGCCTATACTATTCAGCATTAAGTATCTGAATTTGTTATGCAAAAATGAGAATGCTCAGGTCAGTTTGGATTAGCTTAGGTTACCAGTAAAGAACATAAGGAAAAAGTAAGAAAGATACACGCTGCAAAAATGGCTTTTGAGTACAGGTAAGAAGCACAAGAGAAGCATGTTAGATATTGGAATAGGTTTATTTTCTCTGTAGGCCTGTATGCATATAAACATTCTAGCTGTGATTTAGGTACATTGATGCTAATCTATGAGGCTGCATTGCAGGAAAGAAAAGATATCTTTTAAAACAGCTTTTATGAATTGTCTCATTTTTACAGGGCTATATACAAAAAATATGACAGGTATATAGTAGGGGTTGACTTGCAGTGTCAGGAAGTTTATAAACCCTGTGAACTTTAGGGATTCCAGTATGTATAAAACTATTCCACTTCATGAATAATCTTTTACTGTAATTGGAATCCATTTTGGAGAATATTCTATGTTAAGCAAGCCAGCACAATGTACTTTATAGCTGACAGGTTCTCTGATCTGTGCAAAATATACACCATTATTAAAACAGAGTTGAAAATAAGATCATTTGAATTCTATTTCAGTTGCAGGACAAACCTGCTGAGCAACCTTATGGAATTTGCTTTCCTTTTTGAATTTGCTTTCCTTTTTTAAAATTTCTTTTAAAATTAAAAATCTGAAATTATACATCTAAATTAACACAGAGTTCAGCAGTTCTTCCTATCAAATTTAATAACAATTGTGGAAATTCTTCATTTCTTGGGAACATATAAAAAGGTCCCTTACATTATTAGCCCTCTTTGAAAAAATGGTTCTGATATTACCTCAGCTTAACAGGCAACTAAGAGATTTTGGAAAAATTTTCAGAGCAACTTATTTTCAATCTGAAGGCAGCATCTTAGTAGTATAGCTTGGATTTTCACCATCTCTGACAATTATAAAAAAAAACAGTATACCCAGCGAGCCGTACTGTGAGAAGATGAGTCTTCCTATAAATTATTTATATCAAATTTGAAGTTTTGGTCCTTCTCTTTAAGATATTAGTCCAGCTCAAGTGTATCTATCTAAACCACACACATTTCCAGGAATAAACAGAAGCTTCAGCAAGACTCTAGTGTGCTATGGAAAATAGCACTACTGCGTACATTAAGGTTGTGCTTCTGCCAAAGTGCATATATGCATAAGCACTTCAGATACATATGTGTATCTGAAGAAATACAAACAAACAAATAGGTTCATCAGAAAAGTTAAAACCGTAGTTTTAGAAGTGACAAAAAGGGTCATTAAAAAGTAAGATTAGTGGAGTTGTGAGTAATGGAGGGAAAAAATTCTCTCCCATCATATATTTCCTTTTTTAAAAGGAAATATATTATATCTTAATTGTCCTCATGGTTGATTGGGTTAATTTCCACATATGTCCATAAATGACAAAAAAAAAAAAAAAAAAAAAAAAAAGCCATGGAGATGTTTAGGAAACAATAATTCAACTTGTTTTTTTTTTGTGAATCTATCAATTTGGAGCTAGAATGATTCTGATGAAAACTCTAAGACATGGAAACATCAACACCATTCTGCTCTTTTTAATTGTGTTTCCTAGGGCAAGATGAAATTGTGGCTACATTGGTAAGGCATTATCATTCTTCACAGGAACAGTATGCAAAAATATTTTTTAAATAAAACATGTCACTGTAACAACATAAAGACCTGATATTTAGAGAACAGTTTTTCTGTTTTAAGGAAAAATCTAATCTGTATGGGTTTTGAGGAAGTACTGATCAATGTGATCTTATGTTTGGAGAGATAACTAATTACGCATGTATGCAAGTCATGTAAAAAATGTACATTTTGGCCTGGATTGTCCCTTGGAATTATAATATACAGGATTAAACTTAATGCAATTATTCTTAGTTTATTCTATGTTTAAAAAATACAGCTTCTGTTTCAAGACCAGAATTTCAGCATGTATGCTCAAAAGCTTGTTTGATTATTTACATTTCTATCTACTTGTGTAACAAAGGTCACTACTTCTTCCTACTTCTTGTCCTTCATATGTGTCCTTAGATCATCATTACTATAAACACAACAGTCACAGAACATTATGCAATTAATTGAGGTACCCAAATTAGTTATGTGGTTATCCTAAGTTTTCCTCTTTGCAAGTAATAGGGTCCTACAGATGATCATTCAGATCATCTGATCATCAGTCTGTCTGCAGTTCCCCACAAACAATATGTGAAACTAAGGGTATCTCTACCC
Organism: Tinamus guttatus; assembly: GCF_059628265.1. Lineage (NCBI taxonomy): Eukaryota > Metazoa > Chordata > Aves > Tinamiformes > Tinamidae > Tinamus > Tinamus guttatus. The sequence goes on from NW_028289586.1 coordinate 18,254, forward strand.
TCAGTGTGCCTGTGGCCCTTTGTTTGGCTTCCCTGTGTGTGAATGCGGATCCCATTAATTTAAGTAGCATATGTAAATATTCAAGGTCCAGAAACAAGTTAGTCGCTGGCATGTTTATGGAGGATCAAAGATTGCTTTGTAGGTCAAGGATCTAAGTCTACTTAGTGGATGGAACCCGTTGGATTCAGCTACTTTAGAATTATCAGGGTTATTTCATTTGCAGGTCTTTACCTATAAAAAAGGGAAGAATTTATTTGGCTCTTTTAATAAAACATGTGTAAAGTTCACAAGAACAATAAGCTACTCTTCTGAGAATCTTGGCTAAAGTTGCCTGGTAAGCACCAAAATGTCAGTGAGGCCTTTTCTGTAAGAGGTCTTTTCTGTGATAGGAAGACAAACAGCTCCAATTCATTGAAGATTAGCCTGAGTTCTGATAACTTCTTGAGGAAAAAAGTTGCTGATAATAGCAACAACCGTTTCTTTGATAAGCATTTGAAATATTTTTGTTGTGTGTGTGAATACAGAATTAAGGATGACAGGATATTCCTATCAGTACAGAAATACAGGAGACTTTTGTATCAGATGCTTAGATGCTTTAAGATAAGAAAATTGTTATTTTTTCCTAAATGTAATTAATACTCAACTAAAGTTTGAAGGCTAAAATAAAGATGTGACATTTTAAGCTTCCATATTATTTTTGGAGTGACATTTAATTGAGTAATCTATAGCCTTCAGTCTCCTAGAAGACTGACCCTTAGAGCATAATTAGGACCCAGAGGATTCACTTCACACCTTGCATCTGAGTTTGACCCATACACTTAATTAAATTCTTCTAGATTTATTTCCTAGTGCACTGCTTAGAGGAAAATTGCAAGGATGAGTCAAAGCGGCACGAGGAGGTTACTTTAAATAAAAACTTACTGCTCCCTAGATGTTCTCCCTTCTTTCACTGTTATGCCCTGTTTCCCTTAAGTAGTCAATGACAGACTGAACACTTTATAAGGAATATGTATATTTCCACAAATGGGCATGACTAAGAGAACTATTGAATGGCTAAGAAATATTCAGAAGGATCAGAAGAAATTGAGAAGGAATGAATCTAGCTAGAGTAGGGTAGCCTTAGATGTTCACATTTCATTTTCAAAAGAGTGAAAATAAGTTTGGAAGCTTACTGGAGTCTTCGTGTAGCTTAGCTGCCTTTTGCATTTTTTGTGGAGTTAAGTAGTAAAGGGTCAGAAACTATGCCTTAGTACCTATCTGTTCTTGCATCATCTAAAGGGGATGAAAGGGGAGTCTGCTTCTGATTGGTGCCTAAAGACACTACTCTAGTTAAGCATGCAAAAAAACCGTAATTATTCTATTTTAACGGTGTTCTGGAAAATAAAGAAGTCGTCATATCTTACAGTATTTGGGGACTCCCTAGCCTTTGAAATTAGAAATCTTGGATTTGCATGAACTATGTGGTTTGGGAAAAGATAAAGGGACAATTTTGTTTCTTTCCTTCAGGACTATGTTTTAGCATTCTGGACTACTTCCAAGGTTGTTCTGTTGCTAGCTAGCTTATAATTTCTGAATGCACTGTCTGCCTCACAGAGATATCATGTTAATCAGCATCACAGCTATAGAAAGTTATTTACTAGAGATATGCAAAAACTACTTGTTATTTACATCTTTGAGCTAGCGAGAATGAATCTTTTCCTGAATCACTCAAAGCCATTTCCTGATGCTTTCTAATGTTAAGTTCCTTCAACCATCTGCAAACAGTATCTCTAGAATAGCTGTTAAACCATCAGATTCATCCATATCATAACAGGCTGCTACATTCCATGTATTTCCTCCAGCATGTGGCAAAGTCGATTTTCCACAAAGACCTCTGTCTATATCTGCAGTACCTCTCTCTTCTTGGTTGAGACAATGAGCTCAAGGAAGGACTGATCTTCAGCCCAGGAGTCAATCTCTGTGAGATCATAGAGCACAGTGGTAAAGGGGCCAAAGGACCAGAGATTGTACTTCCGCTTCTGCATGAGGTATTGAAACATCTGAAGAAAAATGAAAGCAGTTGAAGAGATCAGAAACTACCCAGTTTATAATCATTTTCATTGCAACACATTAATATTGTTAAAAATCCTTCTTTACAAAATATTTCCGTTGAACTTCTTTGTTATTGTTATAGTTCTCACAAATTTCAGGACCTGCTTCTCTACAATAATGATAAACAGTTCTTCTTCCTCTTACAAAAATCACACTGGATATGCTCAAAATGTATGATAATTTTAAAACCTTCTTAACATATCTGGACTTATCACTTTCAAACAAGGTAATTCACAGAACAATCTTTTTGAGGGGTGTATATGTGTTTTATTCAGGAGGTATTTCAGAAACACATTATCAAGAATACAGGCAGGAACTTTTACTCTGGAGGAGACCACTGATCCATACAGTTTTGTCCATACATCTTTTTCTGGCAGTAGACAACAGTAGTTCAATGGGACCTTAATCACCTGCAATTATACCTTACATCAAGTTAAGCGAAGTATGAGATTTTATATTAAAAAGAGTTCTAGATTATGCTTTTCTATGTGTCATATGTAGACATCTAGATCATAGAGACAACTTTTTAAATGTTGCTTGGCTGGACTTTTCTGTTTACGCCTATATACCACAAATGTTTCAAAAATAGGGTGAAAAGATACATTCTTTAGGCAATTGTTCCTCTCACTAGGATTAAGAAACTTCTTACACAACTATTCTGGTCTTTTACCCACTAACAGTGTGTTAAAACTCCCAGAATCTGGGTGAGATTACTTGAAGTTGTCCATTTCTGAATACCTTTCCCTATGCAATATCTTTCAGACAGCTGTGTCACACACAAACTCACCACAGTATTGCCCTCAACACCAGCCAGTTTGAATGGAGTAAGCCCCTCATTGTTCGGAATCAATTCAAGTGATCCTGATCCTTGCTTGCTTCTGTCATAGGAAAGTATCAGGCTGTACATATGGCAGGCAAATGTTTTGTTAGGTTGTAGGACCAGGATATGAAGAACAGTGTTACCTGTGGAGGAAGCAGTACAAAGAAAATATGTGAAATAGCCCAGCCTTGCAGAAGGAAAGTAATTATTGCTTAACAACACTAATAAGCTGCTACTTGACTGATGCTGTTAACAATGACTTCATCCAACAGTTGTTTGTAATGAGAGAAAAATATACATTTTCACAAATGATAGGAACCTGAAGTATCCAGCTTTGCTGTACGCAATTTGCTGGGCCCCATCACACATACCTAAATAATCCTGAGCTCTAATGTCAGCTCCATTTTCAATGAGCAACCTTACAATCTCCTCATTTCCCACACAGGCAGCAAATGATAAAACGTGCTCTCCTGCAAAGAAAGGGACAGGGGAAAAACAACATTAATGACCCAAGATTCATGAGAAGTTGGATCACTTAGTGGGAAAGCTCTCCATACTAGGAAGGAAAGGAAGAGTTACTCCAGGTAACCTGTAAAACTCCTGCCTCCACTGCTAGTCCTGCTTAGAAAGGAGGAAAATAACAAACCTATAACAACAGGAAAGACAAGGTGTCCTTATCAGGAGAATATCTTAGTAATGGATGACAAATGAGTTGCAGTATGCAGTAAATATTACAATTTTTATACAATATATAACTTCTGTATGCACACAAATATAAAAAACATGTTAGATTCTTATATATTTATATGTAATTGTACCTACATGCTTAGGTGGAGCAATATGGCCTGCTAAAAGGTGTGTGACTGAGGACCCTGGAGACGGGAGCCTCTGCTCATCAATTAGGTGGAGACAAAAACAATTCTCTTTCATTTTTCATCACTTCAATGATTCCCTCACATAGCAGCAAGAAGATAAAATAAGGCTGTACCGAAATAGAGGAGGTTCTGGGAGCTGCGCCTGAAGAATTGTCCAGTGGCTCGTGCCATGCAGGCATTGGCCCCTCTTTTGAGTAAAGCCTTCACGAGAGCAATGTTCTGGTTCACTGCCGCAATGTGGAGAGCTGTCTGCCCTGTAAGCACACAAACAAAATAAGGTACCTGGGCATTGAGATTTGGCTTTGATGTTATCCCTGCTTTGAGCAGAGTTCCAGAGGTTCATTTCTACTTCAATCTTTTTGCAAATCTGTTAAAAGGGATTTTACAATCTGCCAACAAAACCAACAGGATGACGTGTTCCATTAAGAACTTAATGGGATGTGAAGATAAGATCAAGACATGGCCAAAGCAGGCCTGGAATATTGGAATATTGGAATTTTTTTAAACCCATGGAGTATTGGAGTATTGGAATTCTTTTAAACCCATAATTAATATTTTAGTGGTTTCAACAATCTATCTAGTATTGCTGTGTAACAGACAATAGGCAATAATATTGCTGTATAATTCTGTTTCTTATAAACAGAAAAAGGAAACATCTTCTCTTCAGAAGAAAGAAAAAGAAATATGGACACATCTGTTTTTAATCTCCAGTCTTTGTACACCAAAGAACCGAATTTTCATTTCTAAGAGGAAATCAGATAGGTAGCTGTCACAAAAGACTAGACTAGATGTGCCTACAGCTGAAGCTAAAACACTGTAGATATCCTCACCATTCCTCTATACCCAAAAGACCAGCAGGGATTAGGGTTTGTGAGTTACTCATTTGCACATTTCTTGCATATCATGTGTTTGATTGATGATTTGATTTAAATACAATCCCACCTTTCCACAAAGGGTCAGGAGCCACTTACATGTTGTTTTGCAATGCAGCTGTTGGTTTAGCAATATATTGAACAAGGAACAGTATAAACCATTTTCCTAAATTTGAGGCAATGTCCTACACATTTCCTAAGTGTGTAGGCAATGCTTTTTCCCTCCTCCTGCAGAGAACCCTAACCATTTCCCTACACTGAGGTACTGAGCGGAATGCTCAAGTTTCTGTATTCATCAATAAGGGGGTTTCTCCACAGTTTGGCTGAAGAGCAGGACAAAGGGAGGGGAGACTGAGTGGAGCCATGAGCCCAGAAGGACAAAAAGAGCCATCTGCAAGGAGATGGGGCCTTTACAAAGGAGGGAAACAGGGCAATTGCCCCACATTCTTCATCAAGGGGGACAAAGGAGTTGGTGAGCTCAGGTGAGAACAGATGGCGGGAGGCCGGAGTTCGGTGTAGGCGGGCCGGGAAGGCTGTAACTTCTGAGTACCTTGGCCAATGGGGAAAAGGAGAGGGCGTCCCTCGGTCGGGAAATTAGGATAAAAGGGGGGCTGCGTCCCCCAGCAATTGGAGAGACCCCACAGGGATATGCCCGGTGGACTCTCCCTTTATTCGAATAAAGTTTTAGGACTCCTCTGTCTCCTTTTGGACATTCAGTTCTTGACAGCGAGATTTTCCGCACAGTACCTTCGTAAAGCTCTGATGTCATCCTTTCATTGACGAGCTCTGGAGCAGCCTCCATCAAAGCCACTGCAGCCTCCACATTATCATACAAGGCAGCTACATGAAGAGCTGTCTCCCCCACTGCACCTAGAGAGTAAGAGAAGCATGTGAGTCATCTAGACATTCAGCTACATGGGACAAAAGCAGATATGGATTTATCGATGTGGAGAATTATGGAAGTGCTAAGTTCTCCCTTGAGCATTGTAGGGTGCTGCCTCATTATATGACATGCTAGCAGCATAGCCTTGTCCTTCATCCTCTCAAAACCTGGAAGCTGAACAGAGACTTCAGGTGTTTGTGAAAAGAAGGATGTTTTTTAAATGACAGGACACCCTGCCAGGCACACCTTAGCCATCTCCTTCAGGAAATGTCTTCACTCAATCCTTCTAGAAAAGAGGCTTGGTCAAGCTGTAAACCAACCATATCATCTCTGATCTTCACAACTCACTTAGCAGTTGACCACGTCTCTGAGCTAGAAATCTCACTTTGTTGCAAAATGGAGACTATTACATTTTTCTTCAATCCGTTTTAGAAACTTGTCTCAGCTGCCGACATATAGTTAGGTAATTTGATACTGCTAATGTAAATGTTGTGGCACAAACAATGCTACTCTGACTTTGCAGGAGGTTCTTCTCTTCCCTCAAAAGTAATTTGTAACAAAAAAAATCATCAAGTAACCTCTTTGATAGATATCACATGTTCCATCAGTGAGAAGTTTTGTAATAGCTTGGAGGTTGTTCTCCTTGGCAGCCTGGAGTAGTGGGGATTCCCAGATCCTACAACAAAAGAAATAGTGTCTGTTAAAGAACACAAGTCAATCACAAGATGCCTCTCTGCAGAACTAGAATGAACAGTACTCAAGCCAGTAAGGATCTTCAGAAAGGATTTTCACCTGAAAGGTAGGCAATACATACCTACTACTTGGGGGTAATGCATACCTAATATTTTTAGGCTTAAAAAAAAAAAAAAAAATCGTTCAATCGCTCTTGCCTTACCGGCACATAACCATGTGGTGGCAGCAGAGGGAAAGAAAGCAAAAAGGAATAACCAAATTGATTCTTGTTCACACAGCCCACAGTTTGAGGCATGGAAGATAACAAACGACCAGTCATTTGAGATTTCTTTTGCCAGAAGACTAGTTATCTCATGAGCAAAAAAAAAAAAAATCAGTAGGCTTTTATGGAACACAATAAAAAACGATTGCCATTTGAATTACTCACAGAATGGATAGAACAGAAAAAAAAATACAAACAAGAATTCACCCTGTATCTCAACATAATGTCCTATGGTATAATTAAGAAATGAGATGTGAAATGTAATGATGCTGATAGAACTGAGGAAGTTGATGTGAACTGAAAAACATGCCATTCTGGGAAAAAGCATGCCAAACACAAATACTAGACCAGTGAAACATTTATAGGTAAAGAAAGCCTTTGAATCCTCCACCAGACTTTTGCTTATTTCAGTAGATCCTTCAGAGTCAAATAAGAATTTACCAGTACTTCACTACAGCAAAGTTTTTTAATGTGGACAATATCCTGGACAAGTGCAAAGCTGATCACAGGAGTGGAAAATCTACTCTTGTAATTTAGTGTGGTCCTTGCAATATTGGATGCTTCTAAATTTCCTGTTCAGACATGAAAATATCCGTAAGTTACTAGCCTTCAATCCTTGATGTAAAAATGACAGAACATCAATCTTATAAATTGAAAAGCCCACTGGCCAGTCCAAAATAAATTTTTAAAATCTAAATATTTTAGGATTTTTTTTCTAAGTGCCTGTTTAACCAGTTTTGAATGGTGTCGGCAAGGCTCCCTTCACCCAGCTATGTTCCTGTAAAAGCTGATCACCTGTGCACCAAGTACAGTCAATATATCTGATCCAGTCAGTGATGGATAGGATAGGTATTTCCTGAAGGCTGAGCAATGTGAGCCCTCAGCCATGCTTGCCTCACATGCAGAGTAACAACTTTTATTTGCACTCTCTTTTACATTCCACCACTTATGTCATGACCTCTGCTCTCTATCTGTCCATGCTAGTCTAGGGTAGCAGGCTGAGATGGACTGATGGTCTCAGATTTTGCAACAATATCTAATTAAACAAAGGCACACATACAACAAAAAACAACAACAATAAAACAGGTTCACATAGTTTATCTGAAAGCTAAGGAGCTGTTCAGTCTCTTTTCAAAAGATACATAGGACTGGGGCAACTGGTTTTCTTCCTCAGAAGAAACTCATTAACCTAGACCTGAGAACTCATTAACCTAGACCAGGCTTAGACTTTCAAAATATAAAGAATAAGCTGCCCCTATAGGCCATGAGGAAAATTTTACTAACTTTGCATCTAGCCTTTCATCTGGCCATGTCACCCCAAAATATGGGGATGAGAAACAGAAAGCTTTCTAGCCTTGACATTCTTGTAGAAAGGGATCAAGGACTGTCAACATGAGTACAGCTTTATATATTGGTTTTGGTCTTTTCTGTGGTGCAAGGAAGAGTTAATTTTGTGAGAGATGAACCTGCTTCAGTTTGGGGGGAAAAAAGGATCCAGTTTTCCAGGATAATTAAGAAAACCTTGAGACCAAACAGATAGTTTTCTGGATAATGAATGAGAGAGGCATTTTCAGAGGAAAAAAGTGTTCTTATATGGAGAACCTGAACAACTGATCCCTTCTCATAAATGAGCCAAACTATCATACAAAATATTTTATAGATAAGATCTTATTTAATGATTTATTGTTATTACTTCCTGAATGAAACAAAATATTTATTTTGAATCCAATTTTTACTGTGCTAGTTACCCTGCACACCTGCTTGATCATTGAGCATTCAAACACACTTTGCTAATGGCCAAAATTGGGGCAGCCCAAAATCACAGAAAGATGGACTAATTATTACTATATTACAAGTCACAATATTATTACTTTTCTTATTTTACCATATTTTCAGAGGAATCTTTTCATTTTAAAAAAATGGGGTTTTTTGAGTGGATTTTCTGTTTGTTATTTTCTTACAAATAAAAATGTCTAAGTAGCTCAAGTTCAAAAGTTAAAGCTTTAAGGGAAAAAATCCCCCCCAAAATGTAGGAAATAGTCTACATCTGGGTTTTCAGGATGAAATAGCAAGAGGATCATCATTCCAAATGAGGTAGATTCAGCTTTAGTTTGGAGGCAAATTTTTTACCTCTACTTTCTGAGAGTTTAGATTTGTAATTATTATTAAATACCTAACACAACTCAGGTCAAGCTGTAATGTGTGAAATGGACTAAGTCTAAGGAAAACAGTAGAACAATGATAAAGGTGCTATGAACAAAGAGAACATCAGTCTTGTTTTCTCTACCTGAAAAGGATACTTTCCTTTCACCAAAGTTGAACAACTGCTAGTGTCAGGTTACACAAAAAAAGCACACAGGACATTTACATTCGTCAAAACTATAAACTTGGAGATAGAGTCAATGATTGTTTCTTGTGTTGTCATAGATTTATTCCTTATATTATAGTAGTATTTAGTTGCAAAATTTTAGGAATACAGCTTTTTCTTGTCTTAAATTATTATTTTATTAGCAACACTTTACAAACATGAAGAAAATAAGTTATTTTATGCAGAATTGTCTTTGGATTTAATCCACTGAAATATGTGCAAGTTCTGAACAGCTTTATAGGAGCAGGATATTGAATCTGGGTCATAAAGCAAAACAAAGAGAAATTAGAAGTATACAGATGAATAGAAATCAGTTGATCAAATGCAAAGTGAAAGGCACAGGTATTTTATTTAATATAATAAAAGTATAACTGAAGGGAATATTTATCATTTCACGAAAGGAACACTTAGTGTCACCAAGAGCACCCCATTTTCCAAGTGACTAGAAACTAGACAAGAAAAATGGTAAAGAACAGAATATACCTACAAAAATTCAGAATGTAAAGAACACCATCCTGATCAAATCAGGGAATCATTCTGTCATATTTTGTCTGTGTCCTTCAGACTCATCAGGCTCTTGACCTTCTTCTTTACCTTACCTATGTTCATTGCTTTCATCAATACTTACAAGCTGACTGGATGAGAACACTGCTACTAGGATCAGACAGATTGGGAGAAAATAGAGAGGCATTTGGAGCAAAAATGTAAGATTCAATATAAACGAAGAAAGTTTATCATTTCTGTCTCTGTTTTGGTTGAGGAAGATTGTGTTTTTGGAGAATATTTCTGGAGAGGCAGGAAGTGGGAAGGAGGTTGGGTTTGAATAGTATAAACAATACAACAATTGTTATGTTGATGCTTTACTGGGTATGTCTTTATCCCACAGATGACCTCAAGGAGGAGGAAGGATTAGGCAAGAGACAACGTAGGAGGACACAAACACAATACCTTTCTCACAAAATTCTCCAAAGCCCTTGTAAACAACTAATTAAATTATAAGCATCTTAAGAGGTAGGCACCTAATATCTATTACACTCAACTTCCAGAAATTTAGGCCCAAATTTTCAAACCTGTCTACTCAGTGCATTGTTCTCCAACTGAGCTCACAGATTCAGAGAGGCCAGGACAAACAACAAGCTGGTAAATAACCCAGAAATGTTGATAAATGTCACAGCATAAAGGCTCCAATGCCTCAGAAATTCATGTCTTACATATTTATATGCAATCATATATGTTTTTACCATCTCTTATTTTTATGGCTCCTAATTGGGAAAACATTCTACTCTTATTTAAAATATATCATTAGAATTACCAAAAAATTAATACATTATTGCAATGTGATGAGTATGTAAGTATTAAGTACTGGATGTACCTTCACTAATGTCACCTTCACAAAAATCCAAATTACATTACCTGAATCTTGAATCTTCGCACTGGATTACAATTTGAAATATTTAAAAGCTCTGGATATTTAATCAATTTTCTTCTTTACCCATCAAACACAGCATGAATTCTACATGTTACAACTCTAGTTCCTGTGTGTCAAAACAGCCACAACATAAAAACTATAACTTTAGATTCTTACAAAAACTTTCTGCATTTCATGCCTAGTTTCCATAAACTACCTTTAGTCACTGGATGAAGAGAGAAGATTTCAGAGAATGATTCAGTACAGGGACCTACTTAGGCACTTGGAGAAAACAATTCAGCACAGCTAAACTGTCTTCTATATCATTTCCTGCATCAACTATGTAATCAAGGCACAATAAGCTCATAATGTATCCACCTAAGTTGTGTGTGTAGCAATCAGTGCAGTACTGGTATCTTTTATAGGATGAGTTTAATGTAAACACAGTTATATAGAAAAATAGTACTTCTGATGGGCAACAAGAAACGTGATAGTATCCACATGGAACTATGTCTAAGTTCTCCTACTGAGTTAGGTATGCTAGTTAGCTGTCTTGAAGCTCTCAGTGATTCTGGAACCTGTATTACTATCATCCAGTTTACTTAATAGATGACTCAATGATAGGCTCAGGAAGTTGTGATTTGTTTTTCAGTAGAGATGAGCACAAGTCAGCAACACCTGAAAATCCATTGTGAAACAAAGAGATAGAATGTAGGTCAGGTTCTGACTGAGGGAGTAATGTGAAATAACTTTAAAGATAAGGGATTTCATAAGCACCCTCTGCCGGTGATACATATTTTTCTGCATTTACAGCTTCTTAGGCACTTCTTAACTCCATAAGGCTCCATAAGACTTAGTTATAAAAGTAGGAATTTGAATTTATAGGGGTATTTTTAATGAAGCAACTATGCCAAATATGTGAGCTTTTTAGACACCTAACAATCTGAAGACTTCTCTTCTCTCTGCTCATCTGAGATGAAAAGGAACATTTCTTACTCCTCCTGCCTTCCCTTCTACTGCTTGAGTCATTCCCTAGCTTGAATATTCCTACTGCCAGTAGGAATAATCTGACATCTGTTGGAATCATTCCCTATCTTCATGGCAATGTCCATTACAGAAGACCTAAGGCAATTCTTTCAAAGTGGCATATAAATTAAGCAGCAGCATTTTATTTTATTTCTTTTTCTATTGCAGTACTCAGAATATTCATTCCTCAGCACTTCTTGTGAAATCATCAAAGGAATTTCAATTCTCCCTTTCTTGTGCCAGTCTGCTCGTGTTTGCAAACCTTCAGGAGAGCAGGAGAGTGCTCAGAGAAAGCTAAAGAGCCAGGAGGAGGAGCAATGCCAAAGAATGTGCTATGAACGAAGAGTACAATGTGAAAAGGAGACAGATTAGGATAACAGGAGCTTGGAGAAGGAGCAATGTCAACAAATTTCTTCAGCACCAACAGCAAGAACCAATAACTTAACTAAGAACTCTTCTGAACCTGTGTGAAAGGCAACACTAAACAGAGCTTCTCCTATGATGATGGGCTTTATTGGTTCTTTCCACCAGGAAAAAAGATCCAGACTATACACCTGCTGTTGTAGGATACTAAAAACACTGAATTTTAGCAGCCATCTGATATTTCTGTAGTCTTAATTTTCATAGTGAAACAGTGCTCACCTACCTTATGTATCTCTAGAGAGTATATATGAACACCAAATGCAGAAATAAATTGAAAATAAATAAAATTACTTTGTGTAGTCAGGTAGACAAGCAACTGAGATTTTTATCACCTTTGATGTTTTAACCATCCATCACACTGAGTAGCAGAAAGCTTGCTCATTCACCTCCATTAAGGCAGTCTTCTAGCAAGATCACATAAAAATCTGCATCTGACAGCACCACAGAAATAATCTCATGCTAATACTGCATCAACTGTTTATTTTTCCTGTATTGGTTATTTAATTATTCAATGAGTTTTTTATAAAACTAATTTGTCCTCACGACAAATAAACTCACCCTAGGACAAAAAATCCAGCCCTTGTCAATAGGGCTCTTCATGCAGATTCATGCTAGGTTGTCTTCTGCATCTAATTGGTTTTTTCTAATAATTATTTTTTGTTTGTTTTTCTTTTTCTTTTTTTCAGAGAATAAGTTCTATGTTTAATTCTTCATGAGAAAAATTATAACCAAGCTTAAGAAAGCAAATGGCTTAGTAAACCTACAGACCGAAATCACATCTTAGGCAACAGAGCTATATGTGTGCGTGTTTTTGTGTTGTGGTGTTGTGGGAAAAAATGTGAGCTCCAGATAAGTCTCACATCTGAAATTAAGTTTTGTTGTTGTTGTTGTTTTGTTTTGTTTTTTAATATTAGGCTTAAAACATTTTTCAGTTAGGGCCTACCAGCATAAGAAAAAAAAGACCAGAAATGTTATTAGTAATACCTTTGACTTTCTCATGCATTCAGCCACAATTTCCAACAGGCTGATCTTTGCAACTTGACTACTGAGAAACATTGTTACTGATACATATTCGAAATGATAGAGCTGGCATCTTTGTGTCGCTTTCATCTTCGAGAGCAAAAGAACCAATTTATGTTGGTTCCCTATTACGTTGGTTGGTCTAGAAGCTCAAAGTTCCTCATGTCGATAACTCATAAGCAGTTCAGTGCAATAGGATTAGACTGAGTTATTTTGGTTGCATCATGTTTGTTTTTATGGTCAGAAAAGTCCTATGAATACAAGAAAGTCTAATCCTGTCTGTGAGACCAAAGAACTACACAAAACCCCAAGAGAATAACAGCAGTGATGTTGAAGGATGTTGAAGAGGGATACAAAGTTTTTGTTAACACACGTTTGCAAAGAGCTGCAAATTATGCAAATTGTTCCAACCATCTCTAATGGATAATTTCTGGGAGAAAAGATTTCTGTATTTCTATAATTAATTAATATGTGCAAAAGGGCTTTGATATTTCTGTTGAAATGTACAAGTTAAATTATTGTTAATAAATAATTAATTCTCACGACATCCCAGGAAAATCAAGTGATGCCACTAATTTCTAAGCAATAACAAACAAAATATTCACAGACCCATAGCACAAGACATATAAAGAAAGGATGAGGATGCTGGGTTCAGTCTGCTGAAGAGGAGGTTTGGGGCAATCAAATAGCAGCCTGAAACCAGGTGAAGGGGATTGACAAAGAAGAAAGGGCCAAACACTTGCTAATAGTAGACAATAAAAAAGGGGCAATAGCAGAAAATGGTGTCTTGGGAGGTTCACTCTGGAAGTAGGAAAAAAATACATCTTTTTCACCACGAGGTTACTACAGCACTGGAAAACACACTCAGAGAGGTGGTGGCATCTCTGTTTTTGGAGGCTTTCAAGAGCCAAGCAAATAAAGCCAAGCGATCTCTCTCTCTCTCTCCCTCCTCTCTCTTTCTCTCACTCTCTCCCCCCTCCTCCTCTCCCAAAGTAAGGGCAAGCTTCAGAGAGCAAAATTCCCCAATAAACCATCATTTCAGCCATAGCTCAATAGAGCATAAATAAGTCACGTTCACTCTTAGTGATGAAAGTACCTTAATTCATTAGCTTTACAAATCAAAGCCAGAAAGACAGAGCATACATTTAGAATTTGTGATGGAAATGCTATACTCAGTGTGATTCAATTGAGACCTATTAAGCCCAGCTATTGAAGAAAATAAGACTGGAACTCAAAACATTCCAACTTGAAAAAGAAAATCTTAGAAAGAAAAGTGCACTCAAGGTGTTTAAAGCTTATCTGCAGGTAGGAAAGCCTGAAGAAAAAGAGAGAGAAGCAGCAGGAAGAAAGAGAAAGACAAGAAACCTGAAGTGCACTGTACCTTTTCTGCTGGAGGAGGTAGATTTCATCCAGATGTTTATTGCAGGATTTTTTGCCTTGCAACATCTGACTCAGTCCATTCCAGATCCGGAAATAGAAGGACTTTCTATCCCCAAATAAAGGCACCCCCATTACAAGTCCCTTTTTCTGTCTTGCCCAGCTGCTGAAAAGCCAGCAATCCTCACTTTGACAAAAATCAGGAAAGGCTCACTACAAGGCAGCACTGCTCTTCTTTCACAGGAGACTGTCCTTCAGATGCATCAGCTGATCAAAGTACACGTAAAAACACAAAATAAAATCATTTCTGCCTAGCAGACCATGCTTCTAGCCTCATCAACAGATACTTAGTTTCCAAAATAGCCCAACCCAAAGGTGTGTCTGATTTAGAAATAGTTCACCAACAACCTTCCCCTCACAAAGACCCTATAGAGCACTGAGGATGTCTGTACAGAACTAATATCCTAGGCTTCTAGTATTTCTGTTCTGTTTCGAAAGTATAAAATTTAAAAGTAATCTTCCCTCTCTCTGAAACGCCACGCATAAGCACAATAAAGCTTGCAACAGGCAGATGAACAAGCCAAGTGAAACACCTTTTACCTAAATGAACCTGTGGGAACGTGCCCTAAAAGACACTGTGCTCTGGGAAGGCGGTAGAGAGGAGGACACACCTCCTGTCCCAACTCTCTGCAAATCCTATTAAAGACACAGTCGTTTGAGTCCCCACCTTCTCTGCTCCACACAAACAAAATGCATTCACTTTAGAAGCTGAAGGAAAAACTACATATTTTGAAATTTGAAAAGATGCATATTTTGAACTTTTCCTTTACTTCCTGCATCCTCTTAATGTTTCTTCATATTACTACTTCAGAAAAGCATATTTAGGAAAGGAATTTTTTTATAGTATTTATTTAACTAAACTTTTTTTTTTTTTTTTGGTATTTAAAAAAAAGCATCAGCCAGCTCCTGGGGGTGCCTCTGAAGAAGCAGAAAATATTTCAAAACAGACATTTTGCAGACATAGAAGAAAATTTGGGAGGAAGGAAACTGCCTAGTCTAGTATTTTTTTTTTCTCTGAAATAACTGTCCTAATATTCTTGTAGGTTGAATCAGCAGAAATTTTCCCTCATCCTTAATAGTGCTGTAGTGGAACAAGGTTTTGCTTGAGTTCAGGATGACTGGAGCTAGGAGGAATCAGTAGGTAAGAGAAGAAAATATGCAAAACAGTAAGATAGCCATAAAACAGAGTTATCCCTTAAGCTCTTCAGGTTTATTTAGAGGCTATGCAGACTTGTCAAATCAAGATTCATGTCTAAAATTCTGCAAACTCCTGGAGTACCCTATGCTTTTCATTGCATCTGAGTCCTACTGTGACTATAGGTCCTAGCCTTGTGTTGTGAGGACTACCTGGTGTTATTTTACCTCTACTTGCTTCTTGTTCCAGATTCCTACTGTTAGTAGGGTCCTTGGCCTGGATGTGAGTCACGTGTTTTTCTGGTACATGTCTTGACTTCTCTTGTTTCTGTCTTTAGCTCATTCTAACTGCAAAATTTGGCTTCATTTCTTGATTCCAGTTTGGCCCTATCAAAAAAATATGACAGCTGATGTCAAAACATCTTACATACATACACTTTCTCACCTACATCCATATGCCATTGGTGACAAAGTAAGGATGATGATTACTAAAAGCAACATGGCCAAATGCGTTCCTCATGCTACCCTTTACCTAACAATGGTAAGGAATGAGGACCAGAGTAGCAATGTTATGATGGTACTGATTCTGCCCAATTCAGTTGCCATTTGGTTCTAGGGAATGCATGAACATTTCATACAGCACAGTCAGTATATGCTGCCCTTTGTGAAGCTAAGGAGACTGCAAGAGCGAAACAATAAGTGGAGAAAAAGAGGGAAAAAATACTACTACTGTTACCAAGGAGTGCCCATTTACACATATCTGCTACAAATAAAGTGTAATCAGGAAGCAACTTTGGCCCCTGGAAAGTTCCATACTGCTAGAGACACAACCTTCTGTATATCACATTGTATTTTTTTTTTTCAGATCAGAATACATTTTCAAACCAATAGTCTAAATTTGAATGGCCTAAACATGAATGAACTGACTTAGAGTG
This sequence comes from Tinamus guttatus, assembly GCF_059628265.1. Lineage (NCBI taxonomy): Eukaryota > Metazoa > Chordata > Aves > Tinamiformes > Tinamidae > Tinamus > Tinamus guttatus. The sequence goes on from NW_028289586.1 coordinate 34,501, forward strand.
ACCTTGAAGCTCCATTTAGCTCTATCAGTATACCTGAAAAGAGAAAAAATTATATACAAAAATTACAGGAAAAAACTGCAGGAAAAAAAAATATTGTCAATATTTTCTTTTCTGTCCTGCTCAGTTCTTCTGTTCATTCTTTCTTTCAAATATAAATCAAAAAGATTATTAGCTGTGCTGTTTTAAAAGTAATTTAAATGTTAATGTAGAAACAGGCATGATTTGCACAATACGTGGCATAGATTCCTTTCCTTCTGAATGGCCCTGACCCTTGCATTCCATATACTCACAAAACTCCTGTTAGTCTTCCTGGAAATTTTGAGTGGCTAATATATGTAGGATTGAATCCAATGTGTTTATCTGGTGAAAACTGCAAAAGCCGGGTGGTGTTTCAAAGGTACTCTGAGGAAATAAGTGAAACCCTCGTCTTTCACAAAATCCACAACAATGTGAAACATTGGTAACCAGGAAGTAGAGATGATAAAAGACATTGCAAAAGTGAGGAAGGTTGTTGAAAACTAAACATGGTAAAAGTTCCTCATTTATATCTCCTGAAAAGATTTAATGGATTTCTATTTAGGACAGAAAGGTGGGTAATGAATGGTATCATCAAGATTTATACAAAGTGACTTCTGAGGGGAAAGTGAAGTCAACCTATTTATTATTTATGGTGACTTTAAATCCACTGCCACATTTGTCTTACAATTTTGTTCCCAGATCTAAGTTAAGCAACTGGTAGACATTTAAACTAGCATGTTGTAATTAGAGATCTAACACATCTTCAACATAATGTATAACTATCAACTAACAAGGACCAAAAATGTGTGTATCAGACATAAGCATCATGTTATACCTTTTGCTTGGACAAATTTCAGCACAGAAATTTGCCTGTTTTCCTGTCTGAGGAACAACATCAGAGCCAAAAGCTTCCAGGTTATTTCAGAAGTTCTTATCCTTACACGGAATCAGTCTCTTGTTCCATATTTTTTTTTCTGAATATATGCATTCAAACCCTAAAAATAAAATCATATTTTCTATTTTTTGCTGCAAGTCACAAAGATTTTTTTCCTTATCCCTCATAAGTTTTCTCCTCACTAAATCATCACTTCAGATAAGAGAAATTCTGTCAGTCCAACAAAGCAAAACACAAATGAAAACCAAAGCACACAGGCACAGATCTGTATACCCAAGCTTAGGCTACCATCTTTAGAGCATGAGTGGAAATGCAGCCTACAAACAGACTTCTATCAGTCTTTCAACAGTTTCCCTGCATGTTCCCCGTTGCAGTGCAGTTCTTTTCCTGGAAGAGTGACATCAGAGAAAAGAATAAGAGAATAAGCAGAACATTAAAAAAGCAATAAAAAATAATAGTTCCTGAGTTTCTGAGAACAAACAGAAAACAGGAGAGGAAGCTCAGAACTCATGACGTCGGCTTACGATTTTCTTGTTGCTAGGACACATACCTTCATCAAGTAATAGTATGATTTCTCCATGTATACATGGATAATCTTCCATCTGAGAATGTAATGGTGAGTAGCCAATGACCAGCATGTAATATCTGTAACATGCCATGTTACAGATAAGTTAGGGAATCTTACTGGACCATGGTATTTCCAGTCAGTCAAGTTGCAGCATCATATTTGTGTAGCAGTGCAAAACAAGGCTGAGGATGAGGGTATGCGAATTACGTAAAGTTTCACATCATGCTGATATGTATCTATGAAAAAATATATTATATATATCTATACAAAGAAAAACATGTAAAGTAATACAGGAAAACAACAAGCCATTCCCAGAGAAGCATACTAATAACATTATCTCCACCAGTTTTTAGAAATTCTTATCTTCTCAAGAGCTCATCTACTATGTAAAATAGAATGATTTAACCACTAGAAAATCACAGATAACACAGAAGCAGAAGTGACTTAACAGTGCATTATAAACTGTATCAGAGCATAGGGGTCATCAAGGATCTCCTGTTTATTGCATGACTATCTCTGATGTGTAATTCTGGGAAACAGTCTCATGACCTGAAAGACAGAAGAAGCTTGGAGGTAAGCTTTGTTTCAGTTCAAATAAGTGTCTCTGCACTTCTTGATTTGACGTAGCAGAAAGCAAGGTCAAGGTCTACTTGTGGTACAGAGTGCCAGCAGAGTTACAAACTCCTTTGAAAAATGTGCTTCAAAGACCCTGATGAAATGGATGAGGGATCAGTAGTAGTTCCACCAGCTGTTATATTAAGTTTTGGTGCAAGAGAAAGAAGATCCCAAGACTTTAGAAGACTGCCCCATCAACCTATGCAGCAGACTTTGGCACAGGTATAATGGTAGCATTTCCAGAAAAAAGACAAAGGAGATATCAGCAAGAAATGAAAGATCTGTAAAGTGTGGGTATAGAGGTTTTTCTAGAATTAAATTGAGGAATTTTCTTAGAGATGGACCAGTGCTAACCCATAAGTAACCTTGAGTGAATGAATCAGTAGGATTCTCATTGAGGTAACTCAGACAAATGGTCTGAATGTTTTCTTACCTTTGTGCTTTGTGTTATCGGCTTAAGTTGGAAAGCTTTCTGTTGGTGAGCTAGGAAGCTTACTGTTGACAGTCTAGACTGGAGATCAATCACCCAACCTCATACCCTGGGATAGCATCTCCAGGACTCACATGCGCAAAAGCAGCAGCTTATTCCATTGGAAAAAGTGAAAGAAGTGAACATGAAGCAGATTTCCTAGTCTTGCACGAAGGAACCCAGGAGTGGATCTTAACATCAAAGAGGGAGTATACTAGTGGCAGAGGACTTGAAACATTACCCGAACTGCTAGTTTATAGCAGAAAAAAAATGAGAGAGTAGAAATCGAAGTCGTAAGAAGATGACATCAAGCTGTGAGACCCTTTTCATCTGGATTTCCTCAGAGAAGGGCTGGGATTTTGACATCCCCAAGTGAGGAATCTCTAAACCAAACTGTAACATAGTGGAAAAAGACAATAACACAGAAGAACACCTCACTAGTTTTATTTGATAGCCAAGAATGCCACAAGAATAGCCTATCTTTAATTCAATACCTAGGAAATTCCATGTGTGAGTCTTACAATTGGTAGAACCAATTTTTCTACAAATATTAGAAGATCTCATTGTTTCTCATTGATCCACAAGTGGATCAGAGTATGTATCTGGGATTAATCCACTAAAATGGTAATCCAAATTCTATAGCCAGCAACATTTTTGCATTTAGGAAAAATGACGAAGCTAGTGTAATAGCTACCTGGAGTTCATATCCTATAATTTGAATTAAGACTAGGGTCTGGCATGTCGACTCCTGATTCTGTAGCTTGCATCAGACTTGAAAGATTCTGCAATCTCTGAGAAATAAAACCTTCCTAGTTTGAGTATGAGTTTTTAACTTGTAGCCCATGTTGCGGCAATTGTGTTATCATGCCAGCACAAATATCGAGGAATCAAACTTGAATTGTATCTGATTTATTTTGGCCGCAATAGATTAGGTCACCCAATACTTGAAAAACACAGATTTGACTTTTGGTGTTACCTAAACCATTATTATAGAACTCCGAAAACTATGTTTTAGTAAATGAGGGAAGAGGGAGAATTTTGAAGGTAAGTTTTGATTACAAGAGTTCAGCTTTGGTTTTGACTAAATTTGAATCCTGTTAAAATTTTGGTTGGGAAGATTCACTGCTGGCTAATTGCCATTCAATTGTACAGCAAAGGTTGCAAGACATGCCACACACTTCTATGATCTGCGAGATCCAGTAGATTCAGAAAATTTCCGTCTTTTATCCTGCCCCATCATGTTCTTGAGTACACAGATAGGCTTTAACCAGCCTCACTTGGGGTTTCCACCAACACAACCTTATCCTCAAGCCAGCCTCTAGAGCTGGACTGAATCTTTCTCTTCAAGCTTCAGAGCTCCCCAGGGTAGCCTGGATCTTTCTTCCTACTGAGTTCACCTCTCTTCCATAGTATATCAAGGGTGAGTTGAACATATCCGCTTGCTCCCAAAGCTCTCCAGCCCCTAAAGATGTCATTACACACATCAGATCACAGGAATAGGCTAGATCTGACTGATTACTTTAAAAAAAAAAAAAAAAAAAAAAAAAAAAAAAAAAGCTGGTCATCCCATCCTCAAGCATTATGAAAATAAAAACAAGTATCTCTGCATGAAATTGTTGCTTTCATGAATATAAAAGAAGTATTCATTAGAAAACACTAATATCCATTTAAGGCATCTGAAAGACTCCTTACAAAATTTGCCTGGTAGAGAAAAGGACAAAGGAGCCCATATTTATTGTATTACCAGTGAAAGGCTTTTGATCAGGTGGCATATCGCAGCCTGATTTCAAGCAGGCAGACTTAAAGGTCTTCTCCAGATAAAAGCTGAGAGGCTAGAAGAAGGCTCTCTGCTAAGTGACTTTCCTCTAGATAGAGGAAGTTTTTGTTTGTTCATCACCTTTGATTACTCATCTTGAGGAAGGTTCAGATTACTGTGTTACTAGGTGAGTAAACCTGTTCCTTCTGTGGCGATATGGTATAAAAGTAGTTAAGAAAAACCCTGCTTAGCTGTAGCATTCATTGTCCTGTCCTTCTGGGAAAAGGGCTATTATAGACTTCATGAAAATATTTGCTGTAGAAACTGGAATGGAGTGCACAAAACAGAACAGATTCAAGAAGAAAACACTGAACAAAACATTATATGAAATTTTGACCGTATTTTAAAAGGACAACAAACAAACAAACAAACTTCCAGAAAGATGGAACTGGTGTTTTCCATTTAGTGTGTTTGTTAACGTATTTTATTAGCATTTATTTGTAAACTTATGTTTACTAGTTATTTTTCTCTGTGTTTCTGCTGCAAAAGTAAATTGATACTTAAGGTTGTGGGTTTTTTTATTTTTAATTCTTATTTTTGTTCAAATTCTGTTGGTTTCACTCAGTTTAATAATGCTTAAACTTTTAAAGAAACAAGTATATGAGTGAACACTAGCAGCAAGAACTTTCCTGGATTCTAGTTACTGATTCTGTATATTACAATTTATTTATATGTATCACAATATCATTATACATACTTATGTAAATCACAATATTTATTTTGTCATTTTACATAATGTTGAATTAAAGAGTTTAATTCCATTATAATTGCTTTGTACTTTTTGCAATATGTCAAGACTTTCCTCACATTCCTGCTATCCAGATAGACTTCATCAGTTAATTAAATACGACCCTGAGCTACTATTCTATCCCCAAAGCCTGAAGATCTCCATTTTTATTGCTGTTTTAGTTGAGTTTAGCTCTTTAGCTGAAACAATTTTTCATGACAAACACATAATTAACAAGATATGAATCACCAAAATTAGACACAGTCCTCTCTACCTCCTCTATAGAGCAAAAGTTATAAGCTTTTGAATTTAAGCAAATCTTCAGGTACTGCCATATATTCCAGGCATTACTTGGACTCAGCCAAGATTATATACAGTTGCCTCAGGGTATTTTTTCTGAAGGAACTTCTGAGGCTCTTGTTACAGAGAGTCTCCTGAATCCTATGTTTTCAGTGAGTGCTAGCTAGATTCCTAAAGAAGGAAGTGAAGGTCTTCACTTACATAACTCTGAATATGCCAGAGTTTTAGAAAAAACATTATTAGAGGAAGCATACTGCCTTTGTGAGGGCTTCTGAGAATGGAAATTGAAATAAAAAGTTACCTTCCTGTATACAGGTATGATTCATAATACTTTCCAGGCATGCTCCAAAGCCTTGTATTGTGACTGGGCATGGACCAAGCAATTAAACATAAATTTCAATCTTCTTTAAGCTACATATCAACCAGGATATTCTTTCTTTTGTTATTTAGATTATTGAAAATGGCATACCTTTTTCTTGAGTGAGCAACAAAAATGCTCTTATTGATACTGAGAGGAGTATAGACAAAGTAAACCAAAGGTCACAAAGTAATGAAGCAGCACAAATTTGATACCACAAAGTGGCGTTAGGAGGTGACTCAGTAGGAGCCTAGTTTCTCCCTTGATTTAATTCTGATCCTTATGCTAGGTGTGGTCACTGTACACTGACTATCATTAAATACAAACTCAAGACAATGTAACACTCAACTACCAAATAATAAATACATGTTTCATGTTATTCGTAACAGTCATCATACCAAGCACACAAGTTTGTTAGTGTACTTACACATGAAACATAGCAAGAGCTGCTGTAGAAGTGGAGTTGTATCCTTTGACATTCTTCTGTGCTCCATGGATTGCTGAGAGTTCACTCTCATTTTTAATGTTTTTCCTATGAATACACTCAAAGTACAGAGGACACCTTCAATAAGTTTGCAAATGACACCAAACTCTGCTGGAGTCAGGACTGCTCTTCAGAGGGGCCTTGACTAGCTGAAGTAATGCATCAATAGGAACTTCATGGAGTTAACAAAGAAAAACACCTAGTTCTGTGTTCTTCGATGGAAAATCTCTGTGAATCATTTCAGGCTAGGGAGCATCTCTGTAGAAAAGGACTCAAGATTCCTGGTAATTTGGAGCCACCAGTGTGCCCTTGAAGCAATGAAGGTCAACCACATGCTAGGCCACGCAAACATGAGCATAGCCAGCTCGCCAAGAGAAATTATTCTCCCTCTCCATTGGAGAGGAGTCCCACAGCAGCATGGAATTCAGTTTAAACTAACCAAAGATGCTATCCACACCCAATCCAGCTAATCCATAGCTAGCTCAGATATCTCACTACTGCAGATTCCTACTCCTTCAAAGATCCTTTCTAACTCTCTCTACACACAATAATCTCTTCTGATCTGTTCTGCTTTATAATATTTTTATTGATGTGTCTTGAAATGAGTGTGATCTCCATATTTATAATCAGGAAGAAATTACTTCTCACCTGCTCCTCAAGATTTCAGAGTGAAATTGCTGCAGCTTCAAGTCCATCTTTCTCCAGAAAATGCCATGTTAGAATTCCACTTCTGAAAAGAGATCTCTGGAAGCCTCCAGTCCAACCTCCCATTGGGGAACTGAGAGTGGGTCTTTCAGTGTGATCAGCTGAAACACATACTTGAGTTCTCATTAATACAGCAGACAGAAGAAAACAACAACAAAAAATAAACAGAATTAGGGCCCATGTCTTTGCCCATCTTCTGATTTTAAGTCTGTAAGATCAGAGGGCACTTCTCTAGCACTGCTGAAAAGTGTCTGGGTGACCTTCATCCAGACCCTGAGGAAAGATCACAAAGTATTTTTCCACCTGAACATCCCCTGTGCACCCACGGCATTTTTCCATAATTTGTCCTTTGGGGTCACCAAGTTTACTAAGAAAGAAATGCTGACCGAATATACTTAGTTCATTTGACTCCTCCTCTACGTGGGATTGCCAGAGAAATATGTTACCTGTTTGAAATTTATCTGCCTCATAAGCAGCTTCTAAAGGCATTATAATTGACTCCCAATCCATTCTCAACTGCTGCCGTATATAAACTTAACTTGAAGAACAATTATTTCTCTTGTAGATCAGATGATGATTTTCTGTTTTAATTCCTGTTTTAGAAATTCTTGTAATGTCATCTCTTTCTCTTAGGTGTTGGGTTTTTGGGTTTTTTTTTTTTTTCCCTTTTTTTTTCATTCTTGCTCTTGGGTTTTTTTTATTTGTTTTCTTCCTTTTTTTTCTTTTTCTTGTTTTTTTTTTTTAGGACTCTAGTTTAATTTTTCTTCATTTAGGAATTACCTTTTTCAGCACAGCATTTTGAGACATTTTCATTTTCACTGTACTGAAACTCTCATATCTGCTTCTTTTTCAAAATAATGTAATCAGAACTTTATGTGTTATGTGAAACATGGACATGTAATCCATGCACTAATGCCTGTAAAATCTGTAGACTTTAATTTGTCAGGTCATTTACACAGTTCAAACAACCCTGCTGATTTGCAGACCCATGCAGTGTTTTGTAGCCAGTTTATGGACATTTTCACTTCTAGACTATTTTAGTAAAAAGGTGTGTTGAAAGGGTTATATTCTGGTCAAGGAGGGACTGATGATTGATAGTTAGTCATCTTTTTTAAAAAGTTGGCAGCCAGGGGTATAGACAGTATAAATTTACACCATACCACTAAACTTTTTAGATGCACTGTTACGTTTCATTCAGCTCTGCAGTTATGTCACAAAAAACTTGTACTGGTTTCTTTGCCATGGTATAACAGCAAAGTCTTAGCTGCACTTTCAATTCATGTGCTGCCAAGCCGTATTTCAAAAGTGATGTGGGGGATGATTCTATGAGGTAAAAATAGGGGAATGTCTTAGCTACTTATGGTTTTATGAATTACCTGTGTGAGTTAGATTTCTTGAATATAAATAAGGAAATAATAAGCAACCTGATAACAAATGATAACATAAATAATTTTAAAATTAAATAATTTAAATGGTCCTAGATTTTTGCTCAACTATCTACCCTAGAGGAGTGATTTACATGAAATCTTATCCAAATGAAAAATGACTGTAAAAATGAGTGTAACTTAACTGTCAGACAAAAAAGATAAATCATTAAAAAAAATTTAAGAGTACCTTTCATAACTAGTGAGCAAAATCAGTTCTGTGGGTTTTTTTTTGAATCAACTTTATCCTATGTCAGATCTTTAATATTGCCTATGCTCTCCTTTCCCATGACTTTACATAATATATTTTTCCTGTTAGAAGTTAGTTTTTTTATATTATGCAGAAACAGCAAACTTTTAAAACAACATCTAGGAGGTCATGGTCAGAAAACACCATGAATTTATCTTTTAAATAGGCAGAAACACATTTTTTTCAGACATCTTTTAACATCAAAACAAGTTTAGAGGGCAATCATTTAAGTTACTAAACATAAGGCTTTTGAACTTCCCCACCTTTGAGGATCATCTCAACAAAAACACTTTTGAATCTGCTATCTTTGGAACGAAGGGAGAACAGCAAAAAAATCTTCAAAACAGTTTCTGCTATTTGTGTCCTAGGGCTAGATTGCACAGCTCACACAAAGACATTCAACATAGTGCTGAGCTCAGGTACGACAGTGATGAGTATGGTTCACGTTCCAAACAGACAGATGAGATTAGACTTCGGGCATCACATTATCAAGAGTGTTACTGGGAAGAGTGTATTTCCTGGCCAGTTCTTCTCTCTGAGAAAGCCTAAAAGGAGTTCAATATCAGGGAGTACGCCTGCCAAAACTATACCTCCAGAACATGTTCACTTTCCTTACAAACAGGAAATACAATTTATTGGTAGTATCAGGGTATGCCAATTTTGAAAGAAGTATCAGTAGAAGGGAGGGTCTAAGCTTTAAGAGAGAGAGATGAGGAGAAGGGCAAGCACATCAGAGAAGATGTAGATAGTGCAAAACATTTAAGATCATATCTTTGCCTTTGTAGCGATTATTTGTCCAGTTCATGCTGCCAAAGAATCCTCTCAGTCATAAGATTTATTGTGGGACACAGATATTTCTCTCTCCCTCTCTAGCCACAATTCAAATTATTTACCAAATAATAATATTGAAATATGCAACTGTGGTTTGATTGGTTTTGTTTCACCAAAGTGAAAGCAAAAAGTAGTAAAGTAGTACACTAGAGTGGTATATTGTGCAGCTACCTGCATCAGATACCTTGAAGACTATTTGTAATACTCCCACTTAGATAATATATATAAGATACTATTGAGGTAAAATTCAGCCTCTAAATGAAGTCATTGGTATTTTGCAATTTACTTCTTTGCAAAAATCAACATTCAATTATATTTAAAGGTTCGGTGGGAATCCCTTGTATCTGCTTGTTCCATTGCACTCTTAATTTTGAAAACACAGGCTCCTGAATACGGAAGAAACATATAGTGGATTTACAGTGGAGACTGAAAGACCGGAACTTCTCTGATCACAGAGGAATTGGAATTATATCTATTCCATGGCAAATTCAGAAGTAAAAGTCACTGGGATTAATATATAGTGTTGCATGGTGATGTAGAAAACATTAAAATAGCAGGAATAATCTTCTGAAAGTCTTTTTTTAAAACACATTATTGTTTATTTAGTTCTCTGAATAGTAAATATTATCCCTTGCTAGTAAGAGTGACTAAAATACATAGCATGACACAGATCTTGTGGCTACAGGGGCAGTTCACAGTAACACCTTTGGCAGCAGTGAACCATCACAGACTCTCTTTCAAACAACTTAATTGTCTTGGCTCTCAGTCTTATCATTCTACTGCCCTCATTTATCCCAAACCAAATTACAGCCTGGAAGGAGATTACAGCAGTGATTTGTGTAGCTTATCAAATGAATAGTTACATCATGTGGTCAACTCTGGAACAGGTTCAAGAGAAATTAAGACAGAATCTAGTATAATTGCCCATTCATAAAGAAAACACGTCAGAAAAATGTCACTAATGTTTTGCCTGAGGAGGAATGGATACAGGACCCTGAATGCACTGAATGACTTTTTCCATTCCCAAGATAGCTGTATCCTTCATCTCATCTGCTATATCTGCAGGAACATGCAGAGTTGCTTCACATCTTATTGACGAGCACCTCCAGATATATGTAGCATTGACCCAGGCAGAGGCCTCATTCTCTTGCTGTAATAATATCTATCAAATTATTGAATAAAAACAATTACTTGGAATATTTGTTAATGTAATGAAATAATCATTAACTCATGTCTTTTCCCACACAGACCTTAGAGCACTTCATAAATGAAAAAAAAAAAAAAAAAACCTGTCAATATCTGCATTAATTACTGAGAATGATCCAAAGAAGGAGAAGACATGCAGATTCCATGGAAATGAAACATGTCTTAAGTCCTCCAAGCAACATATCCTGCTGCAAGCCTCTGGAGGCCTACAGTGTATATTGTACTGACTTCCTGATTTTGCAGGCTTTTTAATGCATGATTTTTTGGATTTCTTTGTGACAAAAAGAATCCTGCAAATATTAAGCTAGCAGATTCAGAGAGCAGAAAGCAAATAGAAGGTTCCCAGATGGTGTGTGTGTGGTTTTTTTCAATAATCTAACAGATATTTTCTTAGTTTTCTTAAGAATTTACTTAAGAACTGTGCCTTTCTGAATGAACATATATAAGAACCTAAACCTCCTCCAAAGTCATGTTTTACCTTGTGTCTAAATTTGGCCAGGGTACTGAAGTACTTTAGAACAAAAACACAGGAATGTTTTAAAGCAAACATAATAAAACTATTGTAAAGAAGATTCCAAATTTTATTGCTAACATATGACAGTCCGTGGTTGATGATTGCCATGGAGATGCTGAGATAAGTGATATAGGGCTTGAAATGCCAGACAGAGTGGTGCTTCAGCAGTTGAAGCTGTTGTTTGGGAGACTGCTTTGTCTTATTAGGCCACACAGGCTCTACTGCTGCTGGTAAAGGCATCAAGTTCTTCATCCATTTAAGACAGGGGTGCCTGGAAATTGAGTAGTCTGATTTAGGAGCTACCAATTGTAGAAAAGATTTTCTCCTTCAAAATTTCAAGGAGAGGACCTAAATCCAGGTATTTAAAAATTAACTAAGTCTGACTTAATCCACAAAGTATCCTGTTTTGATACAGCTGTTTGAGTTTGCTGAGAAACATCATTCCCAAGAGGTGACTCTCGCTCTCTCCTTGCTATTAAAGAAGACTGAGTAACACAGGTTCATACAACTAAGAATTATGCATATAAATTTTTGTGAGATGGCTTTGGGCCCTAAGGATCATCATTTGTCTAAAGCATGTAAAATGCTAAGTTCAATTACTTGTTAACGTTTTGTACATATTTCTACATTCCTCAGTCATTTTTACTTAGTATCTTGAGTAAAAAACATACCTTTCTGTTGCACAAGCTATAAATGTTATATAATTTTCAAGGCTGCTACCACAATAAGAGACAGGCCCAAGTCTGCAACTCTGTAGATGGCATTATTTCCTTTTCCATGAGTCATAGTAGGGAACTTGCCTATGCATTCACTGTTATTTTTTTAAATAATTAAAAACAGTCAAGGCAATTAAAAATGAAAACAGAAATGGCACAAATAGAGAGTGAAAAGAGAAAGTAGAAGTACAGCCTGTTCTTTGGTGGAAATCTAATTTGCAATTATCTGAAATAACCATCCCCATTGTTACCTTGACTGGCAGTTTAGGAGCTTTCTATTTCTTACTGTGGTTGGACTTGATGATCTTGAAGGTCTGTTTCAACCACCGAGATTCAATGATTCTATGTTTATTCCTGTGTGTGGTGAGATAGATGCAAGCTCTGGGATAAGATGGAATCTTATGCACAACTCTTGCATGGAAGTATGCCACCCGACTACCAGCATCTATTATGTTAGAAGAAGCAGGACATTTTTATTTTCAAGATCCAGTATTAGCCGTGTAAGAGGACAGTGTTCTGAAAATCCCATCGGGTTTCTGCCCTTTTTCAACCCTCCTTTCTAAGTACACTCTGTACTGATGACCTTAGAAGCTGTGATTCTGCACGAGAAAGAAAAGAACAAGAGCGCATACCTGGATGTGGAATGCATATGCAGGTCATGAGAAACAGATTCCAGGAGAACTACTTACCGTCCTGATAATAAGCATGATAGAAAAATGTAAGGGACTGTCTGCCAGAGGGGAACCAGTTGCTCAAACTTTGCAGTGCACTTGTTGACTCTCTACAACACTAGATCAGTAATCAGAATGCAGAACTGTCTGCAGTTACCTCACCACATTTTCTGCCTATGTCAATTCACAACAATTTGCTGTCTGGTCTTCAGCATTTCATTAATTTTAAACCCAGAAATTCCAAAATCCACCATTCCTATCTTGCAGCTATCCAGCTATTCCTGCCCCAAACCAATTCCTATTTTTGGTCCCCCAAACCAATTCCTATTTTTTCCTGCCTTGCATCCCTCCACCTATTTCTATTCTGTGTTATTTGCTCTTACCCTGTTCTCTGTTTTTATCAAGTTCTGTCTATCTAGTACTTCCAAATCTGCTCTTAGTAATGTCTCAGAATTTGCCATTACAGTCTGGAGTGTCCCCTAGTTCTCCATCACTATGATTTTTATGATCTGTGGCATCAAAATCAGCTACTGGGTGTCTCTTTAGTTGCCTGGCACTATCCTGTCCTCTGAGTAGTACAGCCTAGGGGTAGGATGCAGAAATTCACTGATTGTGATCTTTCGGTCCATTTCCTTTCTTCCCTCCATTGGCTCTTTCTTGCCTCAAGGCCCTCACTGCTCCATCTTAGGAATGACTTTATAGCCTCCTCCAACTCCCCATTACAAATCCACTGGAGTTTTGACCTCACATATGGAAGTCATCTGATGTAGACAGCGATAACCCTCCTGGTGCTGCCACTGGTCCTGTGCTTCACTGGACCGGAGAGCTGCTTTGTTAGATTTAATGCACCAGCTCCTTCAGCCTGGCAGGGAAAAAGCATACATTAACTAGCTTGTCTTATTCTCCTCCCCGCAAGCCAAATCTGAGAGCGGTTGCCCATATGCTATACTCACTTGGATATTTTGATTTTCTTTGCATCTCACACTGGGTCACGTTGCTGAGTTAGCTGAGGCAGGAGAGCATGAAATATGAAATAAAATCCTCTAGAATGAGAAATAATTGCTATGGCTCTGATTTATCCAAACATCTGCATTTCTTCATCTATTTCATAGGTTACAATCTCCCAACTCCTCTGGATATACTGTAGGGAGAGGAAAAATAATCTAAATGTCTTTTCTATGTAGGAAGGTCTTCTTGAGAGAGATCCAAGTGCAGTCCTTAAGATTAGTCCAAGAATCCAGTCTATTTGGTACAGGAATGCAACTATGTCTCTTGGACCGGATAGAAAAGGGCAACTGTAGGCAGGAATCCATTGTCCAGTACAGTTAGCATGGCTATAAGCAGAAGAGGCTATGATGAGAAAAGAACCAGGAGAAGCGAGGTGAAATGTGAATGTGTCTTCTTCAGAAGCAGAAAGAGGTGTTAACCTTCCAATGTGCAGACCAGGAGAGTGCAAACTCCAAAAGATTCACTTCCACATAGTTTAATTAGACTCTGTATTCAACAATGTCAAATTGTCTAAATTTTTCTGTTTCTTCTTCAGTGCTATAGCCAGGGGACTTTGCTCTCCATCCTGTATCCTAACATAACTCATTTCTTAAACATTACTATCTACTTATTGCTTATAACTCAACTTCTCTCTTAGACTTATTGATACCTAAAAATATTTTTGATACAATTTTATTTGGTTATTGACTTGGCTATCTGAGTTAGGGGCTTGTTTTTCATCAGTAGAATTAATCAGTTGTACACAGATTTGTATAATACAGAGCAATCTCTGCTTTTACACAGGATAACAGCAGTGAAGAAGTGTGGTTTCCTTATAGGAATAAAATTGACATGAAAAAGTCAAATGTGCTTTAATTCTTTCCTTTCAATCTTTTTTTATTCTTTCATGTGTCCAAAGCATTAAAGTTGAGCAGAGGTGTTCACATGCACACATACACATACATACATGCAAAACACTTTGTATCAAGAATGTTCCTGGAGAAATATACATGGAAGATCTGAGAGGCACAGACGAATATCCTGCTATTGATACAAAATGAGTAATAATCCCTTTCCTAGAGAGCCTAGTTTTGTTCTGAAGTTTTTTATTTAGAAATTTTGCCTTCTGATTTTGGAAACTATTCAGCTGTGGAGTTATGTTAAAGAAGTTCTGTTATTAGCTTAAAACTCTTGTCTTTCTGCATTTCATCTCAGTACATCTTTTTTTCTGTTACTCATATTCTTTGCCGACAAACATGTAATCGTGAGTGACGGAAAAGCGGAGTTAGAAGTCTTTAAACTTTAACAGCACACTTGCCCTGGCTGTTTTAACACCACAGCTTCCTATTAACTTTATTGTATACAGTGCTCAGAGCATACAGTTGCTCTAAGGGCAATCTAGTTTTTCTCTTTTCCTCCACATTCTTTTGTTTCTACTGTGTAGCCCCAGATTAATGTTTGTGTGACTGCACTGTGAACTGGATCCAAAACTCACTCATGAGAAAACAAATCCCTGTGTTTAAAATGGGTTGGTCACCTATCTGCCCCGTTAACTAAGCCATATGAGCACCAGTGTCAAATAAGAAAAGCTGTATGAAGTACCCTGTAGTAGAGTCCCTTGTTGAGGCCGGAATACAGACATTGCCAGAGTAAATATGTTGCCCACGACCTCAGTACTAGTGTGAGTTTCCAAATCTGGCATCTATTTACTTACCTACTGTGGCTAAATAAAGAATTTCAGAGGTGCAGGTGAAGGCTTCAAAAGTATTCCACATTCCTTGTGAGGAATGTACAACATCTTAAGTATACAGTCTTACACTGACTTGGGTACAGATTCCTTTAGCTCCACAGAGTAGGGAACATGCTCCAGAAAGTTACTTTAAAAGGTAGTGCAGGACTGAAAATTCCATGTTCCTACCCCACTCACTCTTAGTGTGCCTAGTGAACTGTCTTCTGATCTATTGAGCCTTCTGTTCTCTTCTGTATTAAAGTGTATACCTACTGACACTCACTCATATGATGTATGAAATTCCACTCACTAGGGGACAGTATCTGAGAAATTTACACAGCTAAAGTATACCATTCAGTAAAGTCAGTGTTTCTAAAAAAAATACTCTTAAGATCCTGAAATATTGTTTTGATCAGCACTCTCTAAACCAAGTGTAAAATATTTTGAAGAGTAACTGGAAAAAAGCCTTTGAATATTTTGGTCAGCAAGCAGAAGATAACCCAAGACCACAACCTGACATAGAAGTCAGTGTCTCGAACTGAGTTTCATACGTCTGGTAAAATTATCTTTATTTGACAAGCCTAAATTCCAGATAGGGTTGAGCCCTTCAGGAAAAAAAAGGTTGAATAGAATACCATTATTAAGAATAGGGAGAGAAAGCAACAATACAGCCAGCGATAACAGAAGGCTGTCTGTAAAGCTGGAAAGTTTGGAAGATACCTGGTACAGCAAATAATACCACTATTGTGGGATTAAATATGAATTTGAAAATTTAGCCACCCTGGTAAAATAGTGGAAAGTAATCGCCAGAATCATAAAATGTAGTCCAGATAAAAGTGGGCAATTTCATTCCAGAAGAAGTGAATAATAAGGGATAAATATGACATGAGTTAACTTTTTTCCTTCTTTTTTTTTTTTTTTTTTTTTAAACCACAAAATAAGTGCTTTGCAAGACCCTGTTTCTGCATTCATGATGTTAGATTACCATCTAGAGGACATTTTAAAGAACAGCCTGTTATTTGACTGGTTCTAATTTATTTCTCTCCACTGAGACAAAAACATAAAACAGCAGAAAATACACAAAACTGATTAAAAGACAAAGGGAAATGCATAACCATCTTCATTTCCACTCATCCCTCTCCACTGGCATCAGACTCATAAAATACTCTTTTCCAGTTTCAGAGTTATGCCAGGCACCGTTTTTAAGGAATTGCCACATTCAGGATGAAGAATGATTTTGCACATCAGAGTCTCCCGATGCTATGATCCTATCATATCTAGGTCTCTCTTTTAACTTTGAAAAAAAGAGCATACTTAGGATCTTTTTAGCTAGTTGTAAGGCAAAGTCCGTAGTGTTTCTGCCTAACAGAGAACGAAATCTTTGTATGTCAGAGGGCCCAGTGATGTCACAATGTCCCATGAGGAAGACTGTGGTCCTTGAGAAATCCTGGCTCCATTAGCTCAAAGGGCTGAGGAGCGAACATGTCTTGTGCTGGACATTAAGATTGGGTGAGGGCTAATCCAACCTGGATGCTTTCATCGGGATTTATAATCTATCTGATGGCCGTGTTCCTGCCTGCATACTGCCTAGACTACACTGATGCCTTCCTAGAACTGAAAAAGCAGAGAAACAATCCCTCAGCAGGTGAGAGGAGGAAATGGAGTGAGTGGGTCAGAAAGAGGGGAGAAAATAAAGACAGCAAATGACATAGGGTAGAGATAGCGTAGAGAAATTGAAGCTGGAGATGAAGGGTGGATATAGAAAATGGGTTTTGCAAAGGAAAAAAAAAAAAGAGGCATTAGAAGAAACATATTAGAAAGCCGCAATGGCTGGCTGCTTCCTAATGAAAGGGAAGCTAGTAGCCATGCATGATAAAAAGGCCTACAGGGCAAAGGACTAACCAGTCAGGGCCCAGGCCCTGAGCAAGGCAAGCAGGACAAACCTATCGATAGTAGTCGGAGTCAGGCAAAAGTTCATCAGGCAATTGGAATTGATGATGGGGTAGATCCTCATTCTGGAGGTTTAAGAATTCAAACAGCCCACAAGGACCTTGAAAGCCTTGTGGGCTTGAGGGGAAAGGTCCATGCCATTCATGTAGAGCTTTGGAGGCTGGATGGGCTTCAATAGGGTCCAAGTTCACCTTGGGGAGCACTGGACATCAGTCAGTCTTGTGAAGAGTCCAAGCTAGCCCTTTTGAGCAGCCCTGGGAAGGGGGGTAGAGATCTGCACTGTGCAGTGATGAGGACACAGGGCCAGGCTCATTCCTCAGATGGTGTTGCAGGGACAAGGCCCTACTCAGTTGGTGACTCCATGGAATTCGGATTGGGGCTCAAGAAAGACCAAGCTAACTTTTAGGTAGCAGCAAGTTCCAGCTGTTTCCTGAAGAATGGAGGCTAGAAACAAAGCCGCTATTCAGCAAGGTCTGCAGGACAGGGGCCTAACCAAACAGGATTCATTCCTCACAGTGCCTGAACAAAACGAGCAGGGCAGTCCTAAAGATGGTAGTCAGGGTCAGTCAAGAATCCAGAACATCAGGATCATTATGATGCAAGTCCAATGTCAAGCTGGGAATGAAGGTCAGCAAGTCAGGGTCAGAACCAAGTCTGTTGACAAGTAAGCAAGGTCAGGGACTGCTACGTAATTCCATAATGATGACAGAGGTCCAAAGTCAAGCCAGGAAGACAGCCCATAGATCAGGGTCTAGATCAAAAAGCACCATGGCCAGGATAATCTGTGATGGTGATAGATCAGGAAATTGAAATAGATACACTTACAAATATCTCAGACAGTGATTGAAGATAGAGGCCTGACCTTAACCAACAGGAAGAGAATGGGGGTGGAGGCTCTTGATGAATCTGGATAGAGCCATTAAGGCTCTAGTACACTCAAGGCCCTGAGAAGATCAAAGAATCTGTGACTATTGCTATAGTGCAGGAAGGCAAGGCAAGAAGATGTAAAGGAGACTGAGAAGCAAGTGAGAAAAGTTAAAAAGAGAGAGATACTACAGAAGCTTCCTTAGAGCCAAGAATCATTTAGATGGTGCCCTTTCCATTGGGGCCTGTTACTTGTCTTTTGCTCGCAATTAATTTCTCATTCTTTTCTGGGAGAGCGTCCTATCAGCCACTGCAAATGCATTCTTTACCATGCTGCTTCTATGAGTACAACTCATGGAATGCAGTCTAATAGTAAAGTTCTCTGCCCCGAAACTTGAAGCTGATCAAAGTAGTGACAGAAGGAAGTGGGCACTTTCCACTGAGAAAATAGGAAAGAGAAGATCAATAGATGAAAGATAGCCACTTTAAGCAAGACAATGAGAAAGATTATATTAATAGAAGGAAAAAGGAGGAGAACAAGTGTTGAAGAACACGACCCAGATTCCAGTCCCTGTTCTTCCAAAGTCTTGCTTCCCTGTAGCTCACTACATGTTAAATAGTAGTGATGATGATCTCCCCTTCCTGGATCAGTGATTTATTACACTGCACCAACAGCAGGCACTTACTAGGACAAAAAGAGAGAGGTTTACACCAGGTTTGCAAACTCATATCCACACACATCAAAGAATTCTGAGAACGCTATGGGGGAATAAGCATAGAGGGATAGGCATTGAATGAGGAAGGACAGATGCAAGAAAAGGACAAAGAAGGCAGGCAGAAATTGGGGAGTGTCGAGAATGGACACACAGGGTAAAAAGGAATTGAAAATTTATAAAGCAGAGAGAAAAAAAAAAGGAAAGTATTAGAGACCAAAAGGATGAAAAGAAAGCATTTGTTGTACCACTCGCCTCCATCCTGAGTTACAGATTGGGAAGAAATGGAAGAAACTTTTGTGGCCTCATCAACAGGGGAAGGCATGGAGATGCTTGACATGGTGCAGGATGAGGACTCTGAAAGGCTGAGGAATTCAGCAGTGAAGGATATGCTGTCAGATCTGGCCCTCTCTCTCAACGTTGGAAGCACTTTGCTGTTCTTTCTATGTGTGACACAGAGCCTGAATTAATTGCTATCAGAACAGATGAAGACAATTTGAACATCTACTTGCATTTCATAATCACTTACTAGTCAACACAACTTCTCTTCAACCATCCACATCTCC
The DNA here is from genome assembly GCF_059628265.1 of Tinamus guttatus. Classification (NCBI taxonomy): domain Eukaryota; kingdom Metazoa; phylum Chordata; class Aves; order Tinamiformes; family Tinamidae; genus Tinamus; species Tinamus guttatus. The sequence continues at coordinate 53,877 of NW_028289586.1, forward strand.
CAGGGAACCTCTAACTTCGAGGACATGAGCAGGAACTTTGTGCACATATTCAAAGTTGCTCTTACCCCTCCATTTTTGAGAAAAACAATAAACCTTCAATCCAAGGCTCATGCATTTTTTTTTCTACAGCAAGCCTCCCTTTTTGTACTTCACTCACTCTTTGTGTAAAACTATCTTCAGTAAAAATCAAGAATGGATTCAGCTCACCCAATCTCAAAGGCGATCCTGGTTTTGAAGAAGCAAATTCTTAAACTTGTCATACATTGTAAGAGCAGGAAAAAAAAAGAGTATTTCCCCAAGAAATGTTTCCTCTTCCTTTTAACAACATACAATAAAAGTTAAAAACTCATCAAAACGAAGACTGTAAACAGCTTTTGCTTTCTATATACATTACAAAGTGGTCTTTATACAATGAAGTAACTCAAAAGTAGGGTGAATAATATTACAGATGATTAATTATAGCATTTGAATGACTGACTGAAATTATAAACATGTTTCTGGGAAAAAATGACGAAAAGAGTGGAGGACGTGTATACATTGTTTAAAAGTGACCCTTAAAGAAAAGCACAAGCCTAAATTTGTTATTTTTATGATGGCTGAATAAATCACATTATTTTGAGGTATTATTATTTATTATCTGTGTTGGAATATCAGCTAAGAATTCCAGTTAAGATAGGCACAGTACAAATACAAAACAAAGAAACAAACCTGACCATAAAGAATTTATAATCAAAGTCCTACTGTTCTTTTTTTCTGAAGCCAATAGTTTTATATTAATATTTTAGTCTTTAATGAAAATAAAAACACTGATGAGCCTGTTCTTGGAAATTTTTCTGATGCATTGATCAATACTTGGTAAGAGTTAATAGAATTACTATGAATTTCAGTTTTCATAATTATGGCATATTACTTATATTAATCCCTAAAATTCTATTTTGATTAGATAGTAAAAACCTACAACACATGAACTCCCCTGTTTGGAGAGTAAGTATTTATAAATCTAGAATCTGAAGGGATGAGAGAATCTGGTTCAGGATTCAGAAAAGGTCTTGGAATTCTGAATGTTCAGGCTAAATAATCTTCAGAGATCCCTAGGACCCCTTCTATCTGTCCAATATTTCACCTTTACCTGTATCCTTGCCCTAAATCAGAGAATGTGAATGTGTTAATGAATGTGTTAATGTGTGAATGATTAGTGCCAGTGAACTTGGATAGAAGGGCACAGATGAGGTATACAGCTAAAATTCTGCTAAATATTATTCATGTTAGTTGATGAAATAGATATCAAGAAGAACCTTCATTATTATGTGACTCATCTAACAATTTAGAAGCTGGAGCTACTTAGTCTTTCCTATCCTAGTCTCCACTTACTGGCAGAAGATTATTTCTTCTTCTCTGGCAGTGTAAATGTGTGGTTTGCATAGTAATCTACAGAATCTCCCTAACAGCTGCTCTGATATGAACAGGTCTTAGGGTTACAACTTGTTGGCCTGCACCTTCAACATGCCTGTACAGCTGCTGGATTCCACAGCGAAACACACCAAACAGAGGAACAAATGTAACGGTACTTTCCTAGACTGTTTTAGCCCAAGATGACTGGTTATCTTACTACCTTGGGACTTGCTGGACTCCGGAGTTGACCCAGCTGGAACACAGAGCTGGCAGCAGTAGGAAGAAACTCTATTCCCATATGAACTCAGGTTGGAATTTTTGAGACAATAAACTGCTGAGAGAAGTGCAAGTTGAGGCTGAGGAAAGGATAAAAAGGAAAGCAGATAAATGAATACGAGCACCATGTCTCTCCATAAGCCCAGATATGATGGCCATACTTTCACAGTTCAGGCCTTCATCTCTCTGGAGTCAAATTTCTCTTCCTCCTTTGCCATGCAGATTACCAGATGTGGCACTTCTTATCCGGGTTCATTGGTGATCTGCTGGGGCAGTGGAAGTGTTTGGCAAAGTCCTGACTATTGCTGACAGACCCATAGACACGAAGTGGCAAGGGGCTATGTGGATCTGTGTGTATGTAAGACTGCAGTTTCTCAGGATCCTGGTGTCCACACATTGCCTGAGAAGCAAAATAGAAAAGTCAGTTTGCATGAAAGCCCTCATGTGAACAAGTCCTAAGGGCCCCCTTTCTGTCTCTGCAGATTCTGCATGCCTGAGGCTGCTGAAGTTAGCAAGGAAACACACAAGGGGAGCAAATGGTATTCAGATCTTTTCCTTCACAACCACAATCTTCTACCGTCTTCCCCTTCTCTGTCTCACTCTCCCCTTCTGACAAGTCATGTGCTCTCTTTGTAAATTAGCTAGTCCAGAGCACAGAGAATGTTGAGCATCTCAGAGCTTGGACTCACGTAATCTTGCACTTCCCAATCTAATATGACAATAAAGATGTAGCCTCAGTATCTTTGGTTTCTCACATAAAAGCATTTAGTGCTCATTGAGAAAAAGACGTGTTTACACAACATAGTAGTATTATTAGGGAGGCGACGGTGAGGATATTGTATGATATTACTAGTGTTGTGGCTGAAAACCAGGTCGTCACTCTGGTAAGTAGAGTCTTCATTCAATGACAAAGGATGCAGTAGCTGCCACATAGCCTCTGAAATACAAGTCATGCCACAGAGATCCAACCATATGTGGTTTCAGGACTGGACTAGTTTTCTATTCACTGCTCTGACTGAAGGTCACTTACATGTGCAAAAGTTTTTCCTTCAGAGAATTACAGCAATTAATAAGGGAGTTACTTCTCTATGCATGGAAATCCAATGGTTTCTGATCAGCAACTCAACTACACAGCTTTGCACAAATCTTTAAACAAGAAGAGATTTCCTCAGAAATCACCATCAGTGTTATGTATGATCATGTACTTCTAGTTCCTTATCTCTAAATGACATTCTAAATTTCTTTTTCACCATCATTCATTCTGAGTATGACATCTAGTCATTTATTATGACAGAGTGGTGGATGGAAGAAGACGACTGATTTGTGCTTTTCTAGTAAAATTCCACTTGCCATTTGTAAGATTGAACATGATGGCAAAAATAGTAATCAGAGGCTGGCTGTGATGCACACCTTCTCTGACACAACTTGTCTGCTGCAATTTAAGTTTGGCAGATACCAGAACATTGTTTAAGATATGTTCACAGACAAGACTTACATTAGCTTTGAGACTCATTACAGAACAGCGTCCCATATGTGAATTTTAGCTTTCTAAAAGAGATTCTGCATCTCTCAACATTATCATGCCCAGTTCTGCAAGGAAGATTAAAGGGACCTGAACATCAAGAAAAACAAACTATAACAACGTAGAGGACAATGGAGTGGGAGACAGATGCCTGACTAGTCTGGAATTCATTACATGAGCAAAACTGAGGTAAAAGAGTTGATCATGTGTAAGTCCAATTTTAGGTAAATCCTTCTCTTGTCTGTGCTTTTTCAGCCAGTTCTTATAGGCCTGTGGAGAAAGAAAAGTAATAATAATAGCCCAATCTTCAGACAGTTTCCCCAAAACATGTCTTTCATTTGTGAGATATATCAGTCTAATAAATATTCAATAAATCTAAAAATGGATGGTCAGAAGAAGGTACGTGGTAACTGCACTATTAAAGAATGAAAATTACTTTTAATACAAGTCACCTATATGAATAAAATGTTGTTCATGTTGTTGCCACCAATAAACCTTTGTTTAGTTTGTAAATGCATGTGAACTACCTCAACATTCTTAGTGAAAAAAGTACCATCCGAGACCTAGATATCTCAGAGCACACTGAGCCAAACAATTAATTAAACTTTCAAAATCCTTGCATGAAGAAAGCAAAGATCCTTCTAGACAGAAGTTAATGCTGAAAGGAATATTATGGCGTTGTTTTAACACCCTCACAGAACCACAGAGAATTCTGGTTCTTGGGGTAACTTAAATTAACTTAAATGCCTCAGCTTAGTTCCATAGGAATGATATGTGTGACATAATAATTATCTACTTTTGTATGCATGAGAAAATTTGGCCCACCCTGGAATAGATGAAGGGGAGGAATGGCCTTATGTGGTAGTAGTGAGGAGTGACTGAAAAAGTTGAAGACGTGCACAGCACACACTGCACTGGCAGAGAAGTACAAAGAGCCTAGGATGGGGCAGCATGTAGGACAGGGATGCGCTGAAAATCTTACAGCATATTGGTTGAGTTGTGTGGTGAGACTGTAAGATTAGGGAAGTAGGTAAATTGCAATACCTGGTAAGCAACAGCAAGTCCTCCGTTGTCAGCTGTATTCTCCAAAAGAGTAAAAGTACCATTGGTCTTAAACCCGAACATAGAGTAACTTTCATACTGTTTTACCAAGCAATCTATAGCTTGCTGTAGTGCACTCCTGTTGCAGGTAAGACAGCCCCCAGGTAGCACTGCAGGTGAAAAAAGAGTCCTAGAAAGTTAAGTTATTTCTGCTGTTCACTTACATTCCCCACACTAATCATTGAGATTCTCTTAGTAATCTACATGATGTGGAATGGGTTTTCCTTAGCTTCACATGCCTTAATAATATACATTGACCATAGGGACCAGGATTTAAATTGCTTGTGGGAAAAGTACCACTGGGGGCGTAGAAGAGTAAACAAAGAAGATAAGCTTGACCAACAGCCAGTACTCACCATAATTATAGAATGCATGAAGAAGCTCATGTGCCATGAACACCCCCATGGCTCCAAAGTTCACAGCACTGGAAAATAAATAGGAAAAAAAAAGGCTTTTGAAAAGAAAAGGACATGAGTGTTCTTTGTCTTTAGCCACTGTGTACAACTGTGTGCTGAGTAGGAGCATTCAACTCTGAAAGAACACAGACAGACTTTCTATTAATTGCCTCCCAGATATAGCACACTGTAAAATCCAAATAAAAGTATAAATTACTCTACTAATACTTAAAATTGTCCCATGGGTTTGAGTTAAATTTATTCCCATCCATAATAATAATGAAGAGTCTGCTGAGAAACAGTGAGAGTCTTTCTGAAACACCGATTCTAATGAAAATGTATTGTTGAGATATGTCCCTAGTTACTCAAAAATTACACTAAGGTTTGACTACAAATACTCTGATTGTACCTTGTGAATGGTCCCACTACAGGCAGTGGAACCTGACCTCCAGAGGTCATCTATGATTCTATGCCATGAATTTACAGATATTCTCATGAATAAGAGTCCACTCGAAGCTTATTTCCATAATATGAAATGATAAGCTCATTTCTTCTTCACTGATTAAAACTGTGAAAAGCATTAAGTGAATGTAGAAGATCATTATTATATACTAAGAAGTCAATAAAGCACTGACAAAAACAGAACAGCTCATCTTCTGTAACAGCTGCTTTTTCAGAAGCTCTGTAGCTTATAAAAATAGTGTTGCATTACTGATTTCTTATTTTTAAAAATATCCTCAGAGCAATCTGAATTGAAGAGCTCTTTTTGGCAGTAAATTTTAAATTTGGAGGATAATAACATGCTAGCGTGCATGTTGTCCCCCCAAAAGCTGATAAAATTTGACTTTTGAGTCTACTGAACTGGAAGGACAGTGAGAAAAATCTATTTTGTTAAAACTGAATGTAAAAGTAGCAAGAATCTCCAGACACTTTGTCAGACATAAAGAATATGGTGAGAACCCGTATCACTTTTTTTTTTTTTTTGGCTATTATTCTTTCACTGTGTCTTATTCTTGATACGATAATGACTTTCTGACACACTTCAAGTAGTAGAGGATATTGTACAACTAGTGGTAGAAAATCAGAAAAAGAAGAACTATTTTAACTGAGACATCTGTTTCTTTCAAAATTAAGCCTCTTCCGACAGTGTGAATTTATCTCTGGAATAAAATGGGATTTTGACAAGTCTTTATCCATTATCATTTAAGAAGAAAGGATAAACAAGACTTTTATGGACAACTACAGTGACTTTAATATCAGAAAAATTATTGCTACGCAGATCTGTTCAATACGATGAAAGAATGCAATTACAAGAACTGCAGAAGAATCATAGCTACAAGGCAAAAAGAATACGTCCTCTTATTACAGGAGGTTTCTTTAAAAAAAGAGAAGAACAGAATTATATTTGATCATTTGAAGAGACATCTGACAGGAAGTTACTCGGTGACTCTCCTGTTTTTTATAGGTTTCACAGGAATTCTCGAATCTAGAAAATAAGATGCAGAGGTGAGCTATCTTCTTTGTAGTTAACCTGCATGAGATTTCTGCCTTTTTGCCCTGGATTCATATTCAATGCCAAGAAATCTAGGAGTCTGATATCAGTTAGCGACAGATGAAAACAGACTCAGCTTAGTTTCTAGATTCTGATTTTTCTTCAGCAAAGTCAATGGTCAAACACTTCCAGAGATTATTGGTGCAGAACTACATTTTTTTTAAAGCGGTAAAGACAAACCCATTATGATTCTTCCCAAAAACATGGTGCAGCAAAGGGAATTACGTTCAGTTTCCAACTTTGCAGTCTCTCCATACCTGGGAAATTCTGGATTGAAAAAAGGGCTGCGAAACATTCCAGCTGGGAAGACCACCATGTGCTGCCTTAGTGAGTAGTAGGAATGGACATGCCAAGGGGAAATCTTCCAGCTAGAAATGAGAGAACATATGAGAGAACATATTAACTCCTTACTTCATACCTTGCTCCTTTCCTTCACTGCATGTGCAAAAATGGTTTCCTTCATACCACCTATATGCAGCACAGGCAAAGGTTGAAGTTCCTATCATCCAGATAGGATCCAGAGTAAAAGATGTTTAGAGAAAACATGCACTTGTTTACATACAGTTACTGTAGTAGCTTAGTTTTCATGCACACTAATGGATTCCCCTTTCACAGCTTCCCTGTCCAGTAAGTCATAATTATTAGCCTCATAATATGCTGCATAGAGGCAGCCTTGGGCCCCAGGCATGCCTGCCTTCAAAAGCATCCTGTGTGCTGCTTTTGATATAATCACATTGTTATTCATGTCAACGCATTATTTTGCTGTCAGATAACAGCAAGCCCAGGACCATCTACTATTCCCTTTATTCAAGGTTTTATGATAAGGGGAGAAGAAAAGGTGATTTTTTTCCCCAGCGCCTGAAATGCTGGCACTTTTGGTAGCATGAGTTCACACTGAAGAGAGGCTGCCAGATTAATTTTTTTTGAATATGAGTCAGCAAGACATCTTTGCAGTGAAAAAGGCCAGTAGCACCCTGGGCTACATTAGGAGAACACTTGCCAGTGGGTCAGTGGAGCTAATTACACTCCTCTATTCAGCACTGGTGAAACCACATATGGCATACTGCAGTCATTTCTGTCCCCCTTCACTCCCTGCACCCCACACTACTGGAAAGGGACATACAGGAAAGGGACAGAGTCCAGTGAAGGGCCACTAAATGACTAAGGGATCGATCATTTGCCATACAAACAGAGGCTGAGAAACCTAGGATTGCTTAGCCTTAAGGACATCCAGGGAGATCTTCTCAATGTGTATAAATACCTCATGGCAGGGTGTAAAAACAATGATTCCAGATTTCTCCCAGTGGTATCCAGGGAAAGCACAAGAGTCAATGGTCACAATTTGAAGTATAGGAAATTTAAACATAAGATAAAAATATTTTACTGTGAGAGTGGTCAAACACTAGAGCTGGTGCCCAGAGAGGCTGTGGAGTTTCCATCCTTGGAGATGTCCAAAATCTGGCTGAGCACAGTCCTCAGTAATCTCTTATAGTTGACCTCGCTTTGGATTGAACTAGATGATCTCCACAAATCCTGGCCAACCTCAACTAAACTGCAAGTCTGTGATTCTGTGGTTTTTTTTTCCAGTTCAGTGTCTAAAACTTACTTATCCTCTGAGTGATGCTGAAGGAGTCTCTGGTAGGAATTCTCCCTCAGTGTCTTCAAGCAAGCCACGATATTGAGGAGAAAAGTTTCTTGATTTACCTGCAACTAAGGGAAGAGACAGGCAAGGTGACAGCCATAGAGCATAGAATGAATTGGACAGCATGAGAAAGAGCAAAGTCCCAGAAGCAAATAAAGGGACTCATCAAAACACAAACCACTGAAATACTTTCTTTTTTCCTCTCCCACGATAAAGAACTTCAATATAAGTTTTGACATGAAAGACATCCACAGGCCAAACAGAAGAGATCACACATCCAAGCAATAATAAATCCCTCTCGGTCCTACCCTCTTGATAGAAGAAAGCATAAGCAACAAAGTAGAAGCAATAGCTACAGGTTCCCTAGACAGTCTGTTACAGAACAGTAAGATATGCTCCAGAAATTCTAGGCTCTTTCAGCAACAGGCAGTTGATACAGATAAACTGCCAGTAATGAGGCAGGCATGTTTACATTATATAGCTCACATTCTGGTATTCCAGGTTCACTTTGTCAGTTTGAAGTATGTGAGCTGGATAGCCAACTTCCACTTGTAGTCTGGAAATCTGAAAATGTATCAAACAAAAAAAATAAAGAAACATCACCAGGCTTTACATTCTGGAAGTTCTTTTTAAGCTGTATTTTGAATCATGCAAATATCGTCTACAAATCAATCCTTTAAAATGACAGCTACACTGTTTCAAGCAATACATCTCCACTTGTTGCTCTGCTTTCTGAACTCAGTGGCCTGAGGCCTAATGGAGCTCTACTCCTTTTTTAACAATGTTTTCTGTCGTTAGACTCTCAGAGCTTCGTCGCTCTCTTTATGTGCAAATCTGCAGGTGCAATGTAGAAGAATCCATGGGCAAACACTGAGCCTTTCTGTATCTATGTATCAGGGAATGATCACATGTATATGACTGCTCTTACAAAACCACAAACAAGGAGATCTTCAAAACCCACTTGGACACAATCCTGTGCCACATGCTCTAGGTGACCCTGCGTGTGCAGGAGGGTTGGACTAGATGATCTCTTGAGGTCCCTTCCAACCTTAATGATTCTATGATTCTATGATTCTAAGTGCATTTAGACCTGTTTAATAGCATGTATTTGTAGAAGTGGCTAGGAATGTCTCTTTCATTCAGGCTCTTTCCATTACTCCTCTAAAGGCTTCAGGGAAAGGAAGGCCTCAGTAACTTACACCTTCTGCACGTACCAGAACTTTAGCTTCTACACGAGTCTTCTCATCCATCCACTCCACCTGATTGAGTCGGCTATACAGGGCATCTCTGATCTCAGAGAACATCTGCTCAGCCTGCCATGGAGGAAAAGAAAGCACTGTCAGGACTGCATAAAAAACTCTTTAGACTTTGCTTAGTCTTCTCACGTTCTGACAACTCAACCACAAAACAAATAGGGGTTCATGCCTCTTTCTCAGTAAGAGAGGAAATTCAGTTTTTATATCTCTTTAGTCTTAGGTTTCTTAGGTGTACTGTGATCCTTTGTTGGGCTCAGCATTCTCTCATACATCTTTTCCTCTTGCCTCTCACTATAGGAGGGAAGCATAACTGCTTTGTATTTAAATCTTATTGGAATGCCACCAGACCCAAAGTCCTCGACACTTCTTGTAAATTTGGGATTCACAGCTATTACAAATTGGGGGTCTCCTTTTCCGAAGTTATAGCAGTGTGAGACTCTCCTTCACAAAATTATACTTTCCTGATTCAGTTTTGTGCTTCAAACACAAAAAGTTTTGAGTTTCCTGCTATCTTTTCTTGGGGTTGTTGTTTTGTGTTACTTTATACACTGTAAACTCTTCATAAACCTCAGTGGCTACATTAGTTTTCCTTTAAAAAATGAAGCCTTAGCCTCAAAAGAAAAAAAAATGTGCAGCTCTCCTCAAAAAAGTAGGAAAAGTGTGTATGCACAAGACCATTAAACAGATAATCAATCTGCATATGACCTTGTTTCCTTGGTTTGAGGTTGACATGGCAAAGAAAGAAAGAGAGGAAGCTGAGATGTGCTTAGGGGAGAAGAGGATGAATACCTACAAGTTTCTTGTTCTGTTGAGGGAAAATTTCTTGAACAATCATCTGCCCTAGGACTGGTTCAAAAAAAAAGCTGGTTTCACTCAAGCACATCCGCCAGCGATCTTCTGGGATCTATAAGAATAGACAAAGAAATAGAGACACATGTGAGTGAGAAAGAATAGATTAAGATGAAAACAGTAGAAAGATATGTAGACAGATAAACAGTTGCATATCTGCTATTACTTAGAAATGAGAGACATAAATAATAAGTAATTACTTTAACTGATACTCTTAAACACCTCAGAAAACTTTGATGTGACACCCAAAAATAGAGAACTGATGGCTCTGTATCATGAGACAGGAAACAACATCTTCCTTGTTTGTATTTGTCTCAACTCCTAGATAAGTCCTAATCATTTATGAAAGTAAGCAGGGTAAACTGGTACTTTATTTTACATAAATAAAGTTTTTTTAACTTTAAAATTTTAACTTTAAAATTGCATATCATATCACTTTCAGAAACCGAAAGAATTTACTGGCATGGCAGGAGTGATTTTCCTCCCCAGATCTAACTCCATCCAGAAGACACATGAAGATAACATCCAGAAAGATTGTCCTAGCGCTGCTGTGGAGACTAAAGAAGTTGGTGGTAGGATAACTCACCATTCCAGATCCTGTTTTTCCATGAAGAATCTTAGATAGCTCCAGGCGTGCATCTTGGAATCGACTGTCTAGGGCTGGGAAGAGGTTCCCAATCAGACAGACCATCATGTAGATGTGAAGGATCCTGTAGGAAAAGGGCACTTATAAAGATCAATATTAAAGGTCCGTTTAAGCCCATATTATTTAAGCACTAATATCATTAATAACCTTGGGCTAAAACAACGAGAAGGAAACCCTTAATTCAGGAATCACAGTGAATTGGGAGGAACAGGCATGAGAAAACATATGGAAAAACGAGTAAGAGGCTGAGTGTAAACATGGGGCTTGGCAGCACATTTGTTTGAGCCCTGTATATGATCACTGCAGACTGTCCTATCTGCTCATTGAACTCCATTCCCATTTTCTGTGTGGTTGTGCTTTTTGTTCTGAACATATATGCAAACTTGAAGTTGGACCAGCCACTGAGAAGGATAAGAAGTTTGAGTACCCTCAGGTGGAGTCAGATTATGAAATTTGGAAGATTTTAAGTTCAAGTGCCTGCTCTGAGGAGACCAGGAGGCCTAACACCAGCAACTGGTTAGGCTGAACGTCAGAGATCAGCTACTGGGGTGATTTGTATTCTATTTATGTATCTATCTAGACAGATAGAGAGATAAGCATTTTGTCTCTGTCAATCTGTGTGGCCAGATGTTATATGTCTATATACAGGGTGTGCATGTGCAAGACTATTGGGAGTAGGCATTAAGCCTCATGATTGGCTGAACCTGAGGATATAGAGCCACATGTGCTTTGAATTCATTATACCAGCAATTTCAGGAACATCCTTCACAGACCTCTATAACTGAAGTTATTTTTTTCTGAGGTTTGAACAGCTACTACCATAGATATTAACTCCTACCTTTGCTTCTGCCATTGCTCAATAAGCCGTGACATGCCTTGCAAGTAATCCATGTCATGTACTGCAATTGGCTGAGAGAGATTCACTGGCACAGGATGGAAGGCTGCCTGCAGACACAGCAGCCAGTCGATTGCGGGTGCCTTTTCCTAAAAGTAAAGTAAAGCTTACATGGTGAACTACACACCCAGATTAACTGATAAAAATCAATAGGGAAATTTGGGTATATTCCCTAATACCAGTAACGCATATTTTAAATCAGTTGAGCTGTGGCTATTGGATGGGAATTGGTTATAGTAGAAAAAGAGAGAAGACATACTTTTATCAAATTAGCATGGTGGGGCTGGAGTCCTGGAAAGCCCAACATGCTACCAATAAGAGACAGTAGGTTAATAGGTTATTGAGAGTTCAATAGATTCCACATATTAGCTGCAATGGCATCTAAACAAGGTATCTTATATCTCTTTTGATCTGGATCTTCCAGATATGAATACCTGTAGCTCCCTAATGGTGGTACGATAGAACAGCATTCCTCTCTGCTGTCTTTCCTGCAGTGGCGTGATAACTTGCTGGAGGTTAGAGATGAAGGACAAGGTAAGGGAAAAGAAGCCAGGGGGAACATCCTGTGGTTCTCCAAGCAGGTGCCCTAGTTTCTCCAAATATGAGAGATACACACGGAGAACCTACAATACAGAGCATTGGGAAAAACATGACTGAAATTAAGTCACTCTATGCATCCCATGCTGAGCCCAGCTGCTTTCTCAAGGAGAGCATTGTATTCCCGACAAATAATAAACTTATTTTTATCCTGCCTTACTATCACTTTAAATAACAGTACCATTTTAGAACAGCAGGCCCTAAAATAGAGAGAAAAATGTAGTAGATAGTGATACAAAGAGTCAGTATTCTGGATGGAGATGAAATGTCAGATTCTTACTTCTGTTTTCATGAGCTGTCAAGAAAATGTGTTGGGTGAGGAGGCTCATTATTTAAGGACTTGTCTGGAAGAGTCAGAGTCAGAAACTGAAATCAACTCATTTTTATGCATTTCAGAAAAAACGAGAGTGTTGTGATGAAATAAACCTTGCTGTAAAGACTTGCTCCCAAGGTCAAAGAGCTCAAGATTAAGACTTCTATAATTAACTTTAAAATGCTAGCTACCAATCCCCCAATACACACACATTTTAATTTGTATGTTATAATGCCTTTCTGTGGACAAGACGAAATCTAAGGAGAAGCCTAGATTCATATAACTTAAAAAACATATATTAAATGTATAGCAAGTTCTTTATGGATTAAAGCTCATCACCTAAGAAGAGGTTGCCTTTTACAAAATAAACTTCTAGTGAAGTAAACAATTTTGTACCAAATTCCTTCTGGAGACATTTACAGAGGTTCATACCCCTGTGTCCATACCCCATGGAAACAGGCCACTCTGAACCAGGAGGCAATTCAAGGAGATCCCTACACCAAGCTATTTTTACCTTGCTTCAGCCTCTGATATGTTACCTCAAGATAATTTTTTTTCTCTTTGAATTTACTCTCAGGTGGCATCTCAAACTCAGGATGGTCAATCTGCAAAAGGAGAGAAGGAAAATCATCCAACTTTCAAAAATTACTGGAAACATGAAAATAATACATTCAGCAGTCTGTGTTTATTTCTGTGTCACAGATTTTGAATTGTCAAGTGTTATAAATTGCTCATATCTGTTGCAATTGGTGTTCAAATGTAAGTCACACTGTTAAATATTTCTATATGTACTCATAGCAGTAGCAAACTATGTCAATAGCACTATTGCATCTTTATTGCACTACTCATGCCCATTCCTGTAAGAACAGCAAATTCTTTCCATGACAAAATACAATCTACACAGGCCAGACAGAAGAGATGAGAGAAAGGATGTAACTTATTTATCATCCTCTCCTCCTTTTTCAGGAAGACTTTAAAAAAAAAATACTTTCAGGTAGTTAAAAATCAAGCCTTAGGGGAAATTTTTACAAAACTTAGCATGAGCAAGCCTGTATCCCTCCAATTGCCTAACCTATCCTTTATTCCCAGTGCTTCCTGATGGCCCTGTTTTCTAAGTCCACTCACCTGAATTATATTGGTGTTTGGGTCAAAAGGGCTAGGTCCTACATGGACACTGAAAAAGGGAAAGGTGTTGTATCTGCCCATGAGAGTCTGAAGTGTTTTGTTAAAATCTTTTGCTTTCCCAATGCCTGTGATATTCCAGACACCAACCTAGAGAGGGAGACAGGCAGCATGAGAGAAGGAGAAACATATTTGTTCAATCCTTATTTACTCCTGTGAACTCAGTCATTATGACAACTGTGAAAAAAATAAGGCAAAGAGCAAAAAGTGAAATGCACGAAGACTTCTACATACTCCGTTTGATTGTTGGCTTTATAATGACATCGCTTTCACTTAAGCAAAGTCACAAACTACAGAATGACACAGGGATGGAAAGAGGTCATACTTTTATAAAGTCTTTGGGAATGACAAACAGAGATCAAAGATTAATGGTTCCACCTCCCTAACAGCAGATTCAAATGTGGGTTTGCAGTTGGTCATCCTTTTACTGAAAGGTTCTCCCACCATTCTTGGACACAGAGCATAAATTATCCTTGTTTATAGAAAGAGGGACGCACCTCCTGCTACTCAGCCTGGGAAGAGCAGCATTTTCTTCTTCAAGCAAGCCTTCCCAAAGCCTACAGTAGCAGATGGCTATCAAATCTTAAATACAAAATCTCAGCCATTTTTCATGATGTTCCCTGGCTTGTAAATTGTATAATACTGAATGGAGTGTCTGAGATTTAAAGTGTTACCCTTTCTGTAGTCTTGGTTGTTGAATGATTCTAAAGAACTATTTAAGGTCATTAGCATAAATCCAGGGACAAGGTGCCAGAAAGCCAGATTTGGGAGACAGCATTTAAAAATAAAAAACTGTATTACTTAGAAGTTGAGCTGTGAACCTTCAGCTTATTTAAGTACCATATGCTAGCAAAATACATAAGAAAAAAAATAGAAGACTATCTAGTCAGCACTTCACTTGTATCTTTTCCTTACAAGAATTAAATTCTGTAGAGAGAGATAATAACACAAACATTCACCTGACTTAGGAGGCCCTTCAACGGCTGAATTCCTTGGGATTCTATCAGTTGAGTATCCATGCAGGACTGATAGAACAAGACTGCTTTCTCTCTAGCTGAGCCTCTTACCCCAGACTGTGCGGTCTCTGAGAAAAAAAAAGAGGTAAATAAAGAGGTAAAAAAAAGGTAGAAAAATAGAAAAGGATGTAATAAAATATTATATTGCACTGTGATTCAGAAAAATTTAACAAATATATCCATGCTGGTCACTACTATGGAACCTTCAGAACCAGAAAGTTAATTTGTGACTAGCCAAGCTAAAAGAACTCTAACCGTGAAAAAGGAGAAAACTTCTATTTTCAAGAAATCCATCTAGCACTGTAAAAAAAAAATCTGTGCCTAGACTACTGTTAGGGCATGTCAAAATGGATGAAGGATCCTGTTCACCCAGGCATACAGAGCCTGAGACTCTTCAGAGCCGTGATTCTTCCTGAGGCCAGGTAAATGGGTCTCTTCACACTGAAAATCGAGTATAACAGGAATATAGTTCATATATTGGCTTCAGTCCAACATGAACTAAGGACAGGACCAGAGTATAGATTGAAAGACAGCCAAAGGGGCTACTTCCATAAGGCAACAGAAAAATGGCTTGGTTTTCTGTCAGAATTTGGAGTGTGACTTCCATAACACTTGGCAAACGGAACTGAAATGTTTGAAATGTGGTTATTATAATATGACATGGAATATAGGAATATATCTGTACATGTAATGGCAGAAGAATAAAAGGACTGGAATCAGTCCCTGTTGGAAATGACTCTGCTCTTAGATATCAGAATTTGCAGCTCTAACTGAGGAAGATGCTAATGTAACACAGCAATCATCTCCTGTCCCTACCTAAAAGTTTTTTCAGGATCAGCTGGTTTTCTTCCAACAATGCATCAAAGACATTTAGTGATTCTTCTGTGGTTCTGCTTGAGCGTTTGCCTTCCCAGCTGCCACAGGCATATTTGTAGAAATCCTTACAGGGGTCTACTGTGTCATTCCTAGAAATCAAGAGTCTGGCCAATAGTGCAAGACCCACCTCAGCATCACAGGATCCTGCTTAGGAAGAAAACAGAAGAGAACTGAGCAGCAACAATGGTGAGTGAGAACAACTCCAAACAAAAAAGTGAGGAGGAGGTCTCTGTGGGACATTTCTCTGAAAAGATTTATTTTGGTCCAAACTTCTTTGCATCTGGAGTGTTGAATTCCCTTTAAAGTTCTGCTGAACATGGAATAAATCATGTGCTATCTTTGGCTTCATTGGAGGACTGCTTTTGCACTTTTTAAGGGAGATTCTGAAAATAAAAGACAGATGATCAGGCCAGAGCTAGTGTCCTGTATTGGTACTATCTAGGTAGTCTACTTTGCTTTCTGAATGTATGTTCTCTGACTCAACACTCACTGGTTTGGCTAAGTATAAATAAGAAACTACTGATGGTGCCAACACATGAAACAAGACAAGGACATAGCACAGAGAGGGTAAAGTAGATTTAAAGTTTAAAGTTTAAAACATGTACATAAAACATTCTGCAAATAAGTGTTTAGTGAATTTGACAGAGGACTGAATGTTTCTAGTCTTTCTTTGCAGCTCCCCAGTGAGCAGGAGACTGACTTTTCTCTCTATGACATGATGACACTAGTTGGTGCTAGAAAAGTAGGACTAGACTTATGAAATCAGGAATGGAAAAGTGGAGGAGTGTGAAACATCAGTCAGCCCCAATTTCCTGGCTCCTAGACAGAGCAAGATGCTACAATTGCACACAGTTGTAGGTCAGGAGCATGAGAATCAAAAATATAGAATCAATGTATATAGGCAACACAATGCTGCCTCAAAGGTGTGTCCAGGCATAATAAAAGGCAGATACAGGAGGAGAAGTGGAGGGGAGGAGGATCTTTAAGTAGGAAGCTACGATCCAGAAAGGAGACCAAAATCCTTGTTTACAATCAATATCTTTTAACATTTAATCGAGATTCTGAAAGTCTGATTCTCACACAGATGCTAAGCCAAATAAGCCCTGGAGAAAGATAGAATATGAAGGAGTCTTATAAATGAGGGGATGAAGAGGCAGGGAAAAGGATACCATGTATTATACCTAGACTGCAGCTCATCGTTATGTGGGTGATAAGCAACGTAAGGCCCAGGACAATGCTGAGAACTAGTGCACACAGAAGTAGGCTTTTTCCCCAGAGACATTGCTCCTTCTTTGCAACTGCTCTCAGCTCTAGGTCACAGGTCTGAAAAAACAAAATGAGACAAGCAGAGGAAAAAAAAGAGAGAGATAATGTTGTTAAAGTTAGTACTAGTCATATTAATTTTCATCTATTTTAAGAGTAAATAACTGATGAGACTAGTGCTAGAGCACTATAATATTCCAGATCGCTGAGGTGATTCTTTTCCCAGAAGTTTCCTGACTTCCTTAATTTCCCTTGCTTTTCCAGATACACCTTTTGCACAACATGAAAAATTAATGCATTTCCTTTTGCACAACATGAAAAATTAATGCATTTGAAAACCATAAAATTTCTTATGTGAGGGTCAGTCTCCCCATAAGTCTATTCCGGGGTCACCTTGCATATACTTCCTCGAAGTATCAAAGCTTTTTTGTGCCTGGTGTCTACAGAAATGATTACTCTATTACGGTTTACTAGCCTGAGAATTCCTTCGAGATCTTTCTGCAAGATGTAACTCCTGCATCCTAAGCCTTGGAGTCCGGTTCACATGGGAGAAAAGACTTGTATAGTCTAAAAAGCACAGTAAGTTGCAAGTCACAGCTGATATCTTATATACAGACAGGTTTTATCTCACTTCAATTTATTTGTATTTAGTATTCTAGGTCTGCCTTTTTAGTCAGTGGAAGAGTACCCCTTCTATTTCAGACATCTGTCTTCAGATATGCTAAAGCATAATTCAGAAACATCAATCTTTTTATCCATTGTGTACAAAGGAAACTATGGCTATGCTAGGCTACTCTCCTAAAAGTTTATTTAAGAGTACAATAAGATGAAATTTACTCTGTGTGTCGTCTGCTTCTACCTAATTTGATGTGCACATACCAGAAGAACAGTGTATCACAAGAAAATAGACACGTGAATGGAACCTGGTGGTGTAACAACAGTGAAATAACTAGATACACAGTAAAGAAAAAGAGGCAGGAGAAAGAAGAGAAAAGGAACAGAGAAGCCTCAAGGAAGAGGGATAGGGAAGAAAGAGTATAGCAAGGAAGGGGTAACTCTAGTAGGCATGTGAGCTGATAAAATATGCTAGTTTGAGGTGCTCTCAAGGACTCCCACAGGGTCACGACCTGGCATGCACTCCCTCCCTCCTAGGAGTTTAGCTTCCAGTGCTTAAAGCCAGGTCTCTGAAATACAAAAGTTCTGTGAGGAACCTTGGCTGTCTTTGGAACTCTCTGAGAGAAAAAAAAAAAAAAAAAAAAAAAAAAAAAAGAAGCCTCAGTGGAGGCACATTCTCCTTCGTTTGGGAGCTGCTTTTTGCACCTCTCATGCTCGATCTCCATCTGAGATATGCTGCAGCAACATTAAAACCATGCCTATGCCTGGCTATACCCCATTGATTTGGATCCTGATCTTAATCTGTACACTTGACTTTCAGCCTTGACCTTGGATCTTCCTCTTCACTATAGATTTTCCTGGTGATTTAGCTGATTGGCTATATCACCAGATCTGCTTTACTCCCCTAATTTCAGCATTGTGGGGTAACACCCCTTACAGATAAGGACATTGTTCCTTGCCTGCCTTGTCATGGACTCTCAGCTACCAGCTTATCTTTCTGTGCCAGTCCTTGCTGCTCCCTTTAACAAAGCAGTTAAAGATTATCTTAAGCTTCAATTGTCATCAGGCTCAGAATTTAACTTCTTTAACACAAAACCAGAATGCATGATCTGTACAAAAATAACAAGAAGAAAAGAAGCCACAGCCTACAAGAAGTGAAGCACTCTCACAGTACATACCTATTCCCATGAGAAAAGGTTAGGAAAATGAATGAGTCTGCTGTTTAATAATCTTCCCTAGTGTACTATTGAAGGATGCTCAAATGCTGTGGTGGAGCTTCCTATATAAAAACTTCAACAGAATAGAAAACACAGAATGCAGTAAAGCAGAGCTTAGTATGTGATATCCTTCAAACACACACTTGTTACGATCATTAACAGAGGCATCTCAAAAGCAAATGGCAATATCTTGAGTCCTGCAACCTTTTAACAAGGGTTGAATGCCTAACGGCCTTTGTACCTTTAAAATCCTATTTTTGGCTACATAAAGCAGGATACAGAATAACTAAGTGGAAAGCATGTACGTACAAGCAAACTCTGGTGTTAAAAGTTGCAAAATAAAAAACACAGTCATATTGGCACTGTACATACAATAAATATACGATGAGGAACATAAAGGAGAAAATTTGAATTCCTTTCATACGCCCTTGCAGTAACACATTTTAGTTTTTATCTTCCAAGTGGAAAGTAAGGCGGGGAAAAATGGGAAAGAAAATTTTCCCATCTGAAAAGGAGGAGGAACAATATCAAGCCTTCAACTCTCACCTATATCTTTTACTATGCTCTTGACTCCTCTGTCACAATAGACTTGCTTTTTTCAAGGTGAAAATCTGGTCTATCCCAATTATGAAGTATTTACAACTTCTCTAGTCTCATCCCTGTTAGATTCCTAGTCTGCTTTGAATCTTATTTTTGTGCCACAAATGAACTATCTGGTTTTCAGAACAAAAACAACAAAATACAGAGCCTTTCCAAAATCAGCGGATTAAAGGTGGCATGAATTTAACTAGATGGAACTGTAGATGGACTAAATAAATTCAGGGCACAGGAGGCAGAAATGTTGCACAGCTTGAACGACACAAAAGCAGTTTTCATGGCAAGCTTCATAGCTTAGGTCTGTTATCCAACATGCCCAACATAAAAAGACAAGCAAATGGTTTGAAGGAGGCTATGGAAGAAAATAAAGAGCCTATAATCTCTGACAAAGTTCCCACATATGGGCTTTGTTTATGAGTAAGTAAGTATTTGCACAAAGCTGAAAATTAATGTTATTTCCATTATGGCTTCATTTCTTCCATGCTTTTAAGTGTGTGCAAGTGCTCTATAGCTAAATTTGTGAGATCAAATGCCTGTAAAATCAATAAAAGTTTATTTCTAATTGTCCTCTTGATTGTAAAACGAACAACTGAATTTATGTTGCAACAGTCTGCTCCATGAGACATCCAATTCAAATGAGAGCATGATTTAGGCTAGCAGAATCTGCACAGGATCCACACTGATAAAGCAAGAACTGTTTGATTGCAGATGAACCAGGCAAAAAATGTGACTTTCAGTCGACAGCTCTTGTTGTTTGTGAGCCAGCCCTGAATTCTGCAGAGAGTTTTAAGTCCTTTGTCTTAATTCCCTCTCACCTTACATTTCATCAGTATTCTGTACTGTTGCAGAAAAGAAGCACTAAGCATCTAACTTTGAGGAAAAGCAAATGAAATAAAGATACCAAGGGCAGGGATATTTGGAGCTGTTATTCATAATTATTTTCGAGGCAATTTATGGGTATAATTTTTCAGACAGTAGATTATTCACAAATAACTTACTTCTGACTGTTGTCCAAATAATGTACATCACACTAGCCATGTGGATGATGTGTTTTCAGACTAATTTGTAAATAACTTAATCATTTTTCTTAAATCTAGCTTCTGTAAGCAAATCATATAAGTACATAAAATTAAGCATATTAAATTCCATTTGAGAAGTAATGTTTAAGCCTGTGTCAAAACTAGTATGCCTGGTAACATGGGAAACTAAACAGAATATTTGCTGAATTAGATCTGGACTACCAAAAATTAGAACCATAGCAAGAGTCAATAACTACTTAAAATTTTGACTGATGACACCTCTCACAGGAATATGAAAATACATATACAAATCAAACATGCAAATTCTGGAGACAGCAAAATGCAGTTGAGATAAATACGACAAATATGATAAATATGACCTTTTGCTATAAAACCACAGGTTTTGCATCTTTGCACAGCATACCATATAATTTTTATTTCTAATTTTAATTAGTTTCATAGCAAATATTCTTCATTCTATTGCATTTTAATATCTTGTACATTTTGGCGACCCTGAGATAACAACTCAGTGTGTGCTGCCTGTAAACATGCAGTTAACATTTATTGGCTCTATTTATATGAGACTTCAAATCAGATATCATACTACACGAAGTGCAATTAGCCATGCCATTTTCACATTCATAAAACTATACCACAGTCACTCACAGTTATTTATGTGTGGGGGAAAAATGTTGCATAAAGAGTTTCTGAAAATAATTTGTTTGCTGAAAGATGAGAATATAGTCAACAAAGAAAATAATCAGACGGTTATTATTAGTTATTACAAGAAGTTAAAACATCTGGATGGCCTTTAAGATGACTAATCCGGAGGCAAGAAGTCCCAGATCCTTATGCCACACCCAACATCATTAATTCTGAGATCTGGGCAAGACTTTTCTGAGTATCAATTCTCAAAAAATAGTTTGCTCCAATTCCCTAGAGCGGTAAGTAGCATAGCTCTGAGAGTAGGAGTGGGTGCAACAAAGGTGACTCATAAGACTGGGAGACAAAACCACTGCCTACCTCTGCCATCATTCTTTGAGCAGACTTTGCTTCCGTGGTTACTGCAGCTTTCACCTCTGCTTATTTGTTTACCATGTCTTCTGTGCCCAAGACATGGTGCTGAGATCACAGGCAATCTCTCTTTTCCAGCTTTGCTGATCCTGTGGGGACGAGAAAAGAGAGAAAAGTTTAAGTGAAGAACGCCCTTAAAGAAAACAGGAGGGAGGGAAAGAAATGGACACATTTCTGCCACTCTCCACCCACTTTCTCCCTCTAACACCTCTCACTCTCAGAAAATTGGCTTTATGCCTTTTCTTGTTTCCTTGGGACTCCTGGGTCCTTCTGTCTCCTGAAGCTACAGGAAAAAAAAAATTGAACATAAGTATGTGATTCTTTATCTCCCCCAGCTTTTCTTCTCAACTATTTCCTACTTCTTTTCGCTCTAACAGTCCAAGTGCCCTCCCCACCCAACGAGCCTGTTTTACTCTGATATTCCTGTTAGCTAGTAGCCTGTTTCAACCTGCTGCTTCTTCGAGGCCTGGAGGCCTCTGTCTATTGCAAGATAATGTGGGGTTTGGATCTTAATTTTCCTCCTCCCCCAGAAGAAAGTCCTGACTTTCATTTTGCTCTCTCCAATGCACCCCAAAACACATTTGAGACGGAAACAAATCCACTTCTGCTTTTTTTTTTTTTTTTTTTTTGGCAATGAGAAACCTTAAAAAAAATAGTCACCTTATTTGCAGTTATTTTGACTGTTTGCAGCCTGTATATCACGGTTTCCTTAAGGATGAATACAGGTAAGATCTAGGAGGGAAATTTCTCTACATTAAGGACTGAAAAGAAGGATTAGTTCCCAGGGACCTTAGAAAACTGAGTGGTGGAAGTTTTGTTTCCACCACCTGTTTCCGTGGCTGCTGAGAGTTTTGGGGAACCAGTCTGGAGTCACCTTACCTCTCCACCTGGCTAGGTTCTCAGGACAATATGATGTCTTGGTTCACTAGTTTGAAGATTAATAGATGGCTTCCCTAATTTCTGATCTGTTTTATGAAATCCAAATCTTTCTAGTTCCATCAATCAAGATTTCTTCCTTATCCCAGGAGTGCTTTTCTAACATCTTACTTTGATTATAGAGTGATAAAAGAGTTATTTTATGGTTGAAGCCAGTTACTTATTCCCAGTTCTTTTTACCTCCTAGGTTACTGGTAGCTTTATACTTCTACATTTACTAAACAACGCTAGTGTGAAAAAGGTTCTTGCTGACCCAATACTTTACTTGCAATAGCCCAGCTCCCTTTAGCTTACTTTGCAAATACTCTTTGGGTAAATGGGTGAGATTGGGCTTAGTGTATGTAACAAAATACAACTCCTGTTTCACTGATAGGGGCACTGCTGTTTTCCAAACTGTCCAACAGATGCAGGGGTGTTTTGCTCATTGTGGCAATTTATCAGTAATTTATAAGCTGGTCCAGTCCCATATCTTTATGCAAGCTAAGATCTTGAATGAGGAACTGGGATTATGCAACAAATTGTAATCCTGTAATCCCTGTAATCCTTGCTTTAACATATCTTTCAAAATTTTATGTTACATGTATTAAGAAACATTTGTTTTATGTATTTCTTCCACTTTTCCCTTTTAGAGATTTCTATTCTTTCCTGTTTTACAGCTTTCCTTATAATAGCTACAACTCTAACTCACTTTCAAAAATGTTTTTCATTAGTATGGACCCAGAACCAGTATGAAAATGTGTGTTGACAGCTGACCACATTTAACTGTAAGTGATTTTACAGTGGAGGTATCTTTGTGAACTGACATGACAAATTTGTTCATGGCAATATGCTGTTTATACAGGTGTCTTACCTATGTGTTTGAACTTATCCACTTGCATAATTATGATGTTAAATAGCTCACAAACTGTAGGTAATGAATTATCTTTACCTTTCTTCCCTAGTGAACAGTATCTAGGCTTTGATACAATGGCTATGATCATTCTGAACACAATATAATTTAAACTAAGAGTAATTAAATCTTGGCCAAGCAATTAGGGCCAGTTCTGATCTGCAGGAAATAATCCAGCCTATAAGCTTCTGTAGTAGTTTATAACCATCTTTTAAAGGAAAGTTCACCTCTTTTTTTGAGGTTTGTCCACTTCTTTCTTTAACAAAAGTAAGATGACTACCCAGGTTAAAGGAAAAAAACTAGCATAGTCAAAAGTTATATTAAGCGTTCAGCAGTGGCAAAATCACCCTTAGATGTTCTCTGTTTTGAAATGAAATTTGAGAAGACTCAAAAGCTTTCGAACAATATACCACTGGGATGTCATTGGAGTTAATACAGTTTCATAAGCCCATATCTTTTTAAACAGATTCTCTGCTTCCTCAAGGTTGAATGTAACTTTACCACAACTTTACCACAAAAAGACTAAATTATTAAGTTAGTTATTATTTATATTAATTTAATTTTCATTAATAATACTATTATAATAATATATTATCATGATATAATAACATATCATGTTATAAAACCGTATTATTAATATAGTATTATTATTAATATGCAATTATTTGTATTAATTTAATTATTAGAATTAAAAATTGTTATTGTCACAGCATATGGATCCTCCTCCATATACTACCTAGAAATACTTTGAATGTATGTAGATGAGTGTGTTTTTCCAGACCTTGTAAATTAAGTAGGATAGCTCTTTCAGCTAGTGATGCTACTTTCTCAGTAAACTACACTACTCTAAATTGGTAGGGAGAAAGCTATTTTGCAAGGATTGGTGTAAATGATGTGGAAGGTGATGTTTCTTCTCCTAAGCCATCACAGGCCATAATATTGAATATTGGAGCTAGTGGACACTCTTAGTTTCTACTGGAGAGTGTGCTCATAAATAGTATTCTATTGCAAAATGGTTTGTTGAATAATTCAGAAGTGGCACTGTTACAGAGACAAACAGGACATTAAATCAGTTATTCCAGAATTCAAGTCTCTCTCTAACATAATATCTACATATTAATTGCACATAGATATGATCTTTATGCCCTTGCTATGAGACATCCAGATATAATCCATATTTTATCTAAAACCAGCATGTCCCATACTTCATAAAAAATCTGTTTGACTGGGTTTATTATTTGAAGCTCAGTAATTTGCACACTACTGCTCTGTGCCTTTCCAAGCAGAGCCTACTTGCATTTATTTAATTTGGAGTAAGAAGAGAGTACATTTGCATCTGGTAGCACTAAACCATGTAAACATACCTTTCAATTTCCATACAACAAATTGGGTATGAAAGTCTTCTTCAGTTTAGACATCACAGGACAGTGCAATGGTGCAATGTCTGTGTTTGTATTTAAGCCGTGAAAAAGGTTTAGCTCAAAGGAGATTGTGTATTGACAATATGCAGCCTGACGTTGGTATTGAATATACAGCTTATAAAGCTTTGAAGGCACCTTTGTTAACTACTGAAAGTGAAGACAAGGCAAAAAAAAAAAAAAAAAAGATACCTTCTGTAACTACTGAGGTAGGAAGAGGAGGTGATGTGAGGGCAAGACGTCACAAGTAGTCCTTATCAGCTAATTCCCTTGTTATCTCTAAGGCACAGATGACAGCTCTGCCCTCTTACATCCAAAAGTTAGTGAGAAGATCTCTGGCTTTCTTTTTCTCTGTGAAAGAATCTCTGACTTCTTCCTTTTCTGTATACAAAACATTAGCTCTTTTAAGCTCCTCTAGGTCACTCTGCATGTGCAGGGGGTTGGACTAGATCATCTCTAAAGGTCCCTTCCAACCTTAAGGATTCCATGATTCTATGATTCTAAAGTCTAACACTGATCAGCACATTGGAAAGTATACAGTGTTGGACATGCCTTCCAGCTGTCATACATAAAAATATCTAATGTGAGTTATATTTTAGATAGTCTTTTTAGAATCAGATAGAGGTATGGTTAATAAAAATGTGTAATTATTAAGAATTTCATTGACGTGTTTGGGAGATGGTGCAAACATTGTCTCTGCATCCAAGATGATTATGAATCCAGGCAGATTTCGAAAAAATATTCCCTTAATAACTGTCCTGAAGTGACATTGAATTTGAACTTTGATCTTCTAAGTTATGTGAACCCTTCCAAAAATATGGCACAAAAGAAGGCATCTTTATAAAAAGTCATCTTTAAATCTTAAAAAAAATAGTCATCTTTACAAATAAATGAAAAGCAGTATATGGACAAGCATTATAAAAATACGATGTATCAATATAAATTTGATTGGCATCTTGAAAAGATTATCATTAAAAAAAGATGATTGTACCAGTGACCAGTGTGGATTAAAGCAACATGAAGAAAATGCCTATTCACATAAAAGACTGTCTGCCATAGGATAATAAAGGTTATGATGGTTACCATTGTAACCATCAAAAGCAAAAATTTGTTTTGAATACATCAGAACTCTGTAGCACTGCAACTGATAGCTAGAAAACTCCAGAAAGATGAAAGCAGGATAAACTGAGAGCCATAATGTTTTCCACTTTGGATGAGAGGACTGATGGATGGATGGAGAGATTCATCTTAGGCCAAAATTGGAGTTGCCTGTCCAGGGTGACAAAGAGAGATACCTTAAGAGGCAAAGATGTTCTTGGAGATTTTGAGTTACATATCCATATGTATGGGAGCTTCCCTTCCCTTCCCTTCCCTTCCCTTCCCTTCCCTTCCCTTCCCTTCCCTTCCCTTCCCTTCCCTTCCCTTCCCTTCCCTTCCCTTCCCTTCCCTTCCCTTCCCTTCCCTTCCCTCTTTTCTATTCATCTCAGAGCACTTGCTCTCTTATCTATCACCAGTAGACCAGATGCATCTTTATGTTTAACAGGAAGAAGGGCGGAAAAGCCATTGACAATTACAACCACCACAAGGAATAGAGAGGCTCTAGCTTCAGGGAGTCAAAGTGAGGGGTAGGCAATTCCTACACGATAGTAGGTCTGAAAGGGATTGTAACATGGCGACCTGAGTGATGGAAGAAGGTAAGAGTTAATATCCTAGTATCTGTTCAAGCCTCAAAAAATATTAACTTCAGATACTATAAGTTGTAGAGGTCTGTGGCAGAGGTTTTACACCTCAGTCAATGGGCCAGCTGCCCTCCTTTGATAGCATTCAGAATGCTCTGTTTTCACTTACTTGGCTAATGGATAGCTTTCCCTCTTCTTGTTCCTCTTAAAAACTCAACAAGCCTATGTTTTTATGATTAGCCTTCAGTCTCATCACCTAACATGTAAGAATTCAGCAATGTATTGCTGAATATGAATATTGAATATACTGAATGTTCAATTCTATAATGTATTTTCTATACTCCTCATCAGAGAATTGCTCAGCTAAAATAGCATAATAATTTTCAATTGTTCAAATAATTCCATAAAGCTTTAACCACAGTAATTTGATTTACAATTTTAATACTCTGGATTTTCTGTGGCTGCAGAAATACGGCTCCACACATATGTGAACTGTATAGATAGTCTCTTACCTAGAGTACACTTTATCTTGACTGAGGTGACTTTTCAAGGTAGAGAGACTCCTATTCTTCTTGGTAATGTTCCTGTCAAATCATTTTCTGAAGTTAAGATGCCTCTCTTGTTGTGAGCACCTAAATCCTTCTCTTCCACTTTACAACAGCTGGCACATCTATGCGAGAGGTGGGACAAAGGGCCAGATTCTCTTCCAGACAGAGGGAATTACTTGGCCACCAAAACATTAAGTCATTCTTCTTTTTAAAAGAGGCAGGAATGCTAATTCTGACAGCGTAAGCTAGACAAGAGTTCAAACTGTAGTCTCAAAGAGAATGAGGACAGAACCCGGGAAAGTCTACTGTTGTGTTAAAGCAATGTTCTGAACGAAGACTAACAGAACTAATATACAAATGAAAGGTCAGGAAGTAAAGAAGCCTGTGCTACAAAGAGGGATCTGAGAAATTGTCAAAAGAAGGCTGGAGAACTGTGAGTGTATAAAAACAGGAACTAAAAAGTGTGCCATCAGTAAAGAAATAACACAGTAGTTTGGCTCCACATTATGACACTGATTAACAAGAACAAAATGTAGGTTGGCTTCATCAATTAATTGATAGGAATGATCCCTGCCTTTCTCAGAAGCTGGTTTTGGCATATTTACTGTACTGTGTTCTTTTACTAAGAAAAATGGAACATACAGTAGTGAGTCTCTAAACATCTTTCTTTAAACCTAGTGCTCCCAGTGAGAATATCTGTCAAACAGATGCACAAGTGAGGGAAGTTAGAATGAGAAAACTCACATACATTTTAAAGTCCTCTCCATTTTCTATACATAAAATCAGAGTGATCTGTGGAAACTGTAGTACGAGGCAATCTTAAAAAAAAGCATCTAAGCCCTTTAAATGCAAATCCTTTCTCTGAACTGAAAATGACAGTAATTGAATATTTATCCAATTTGCATACTTAGAGAATGCAGCTGGCCAATTAATTATCAAATAAATGTAAAATAATAAATTATTTATTATGAAACTTCTTTTCCTGAGATAAATAGGTGAGCATGCACTAATGGCATGTACTTGGGATTGGCATTATCCTGCATATCTAGAGCTTTCAGGAGCCCAGGGAAAGCTGAGTGAAATTTGTGAGTTCTTGAGAGTTGCAATGTCCAATTTATTTTCTCTTATTTTTATCATAACTGCTCTGATTGGATCTGTGGCAGGACTTCTAGGAAATGCAGCTATCTTGGCTGTCAGTTCAGCTAGCTGGGTGAGGAACATTATCTCCTATGACATGTTGATCATCTTTCTGAGTTTATCAAGAATCTGTTTGCAGTACTGGATTATGCAGGATTTGTTTGTAGGTTTGGTCTTCCCATCTTTCTACTATGTTGACAATTTATTTGTAACTTACAAGACAGTTTTTATGTTCCTGAACTATGCCAGCCTCTGGTTTGCTGCCTGGCTTAGTGTCTTCTATTGTACGACGGTTGCCACTTCTACACAATCTTTCTTCATCTGGCTGAAGCAAAGAATTTCCAATCTTGTGCCCTGGATGCTGATAACATCATCTCTTTTTTCCTTTGCAACCAGTTTTCCTTTCTTCTGGAACATCTACAGCGTGCATGACAACTTTACTGCTCCTTTAACTGTGACAAACTCTTCAGAAAGGACAGCCACAATGAGAACTAGTTTTTTTGTATTGATTCTTCTCTGTAACGCTGGTATAGCCTTGCCCTTGATATTGTTTGTTGTTTCAAGTATCTTGCTCATTAGGTCTCTGTGGAGACACATGAGAAAGATGCAAAATAATACAACTGGCTTCAGGGATCCTTGCTCAGAAGCCCACATGGGTGCCATAAAGTCAGTCCTCTCCTTCCTCATTCTGTATGTTACATATTTTATTGCTTTGGTGCTTATTTTATCTGACATGTTCTTACCTTTCAGCACTGGGGAAGCATTATGTACAGCTGTAATGGCTGCTTGTCCTTCAGGACACTCTATGATCTTAATCTGGAGCAACCCCAAATATCAAGAGCTGCCAGCTAGGATTTTTAACCACACAAACTGTCAAAGGGGACCTAGATCCATATGAAAGTCCATTGGTTAGCCTGGGCTTTCTCATTTAGATCTGTATGAATTAAATCAAAGTCACTGGAAGCATAAAATATTAGGAGCATGAATGAGTAGATTATAGCCCTGATTTGGAATCACAAAGATGCTAAGAATACAGGATATTGCTTTATCTTAATATGATCTTTGAAATGATGATTTCTGTGAGTTTTCTCCAGTTTTAAAAGACGATTGTATGTACAGGGACATAATTATGGATGCTAAAACCAAAGGATTCAGAAATTTGTTTATGATTCTGTATAATTTCCGAGGATTTGAATTTATTTGTTGATTCTGGAAACATCTTTAAGGTTCCGATGTGATTCAGTAAAGATAGCTAAGTTGTATTTTGTAATTTTGGGGGCTACAAGAATTCACAGCTTTAGAAATATATTAGACTGTCCTGGACAAATCACACATTTCAACAGAGTCCAAAACTCAGCATATTCTTGTTATGTTAGTACTGGGATTTTATTATCCTTTTCAGTTGTAATGTAAGTTTATATCCTGTTAAGGCTATTTTCACCGAAGACTTTTCATACATGGTCTTCTGGTATGTTCAGAAGTCTGCTTGAGCCCTGTATTGACTATTGGACTTAGTCCTTTGTAATTTTTAATAACTGGTTTTGATGTTGCCACAATCAATCTATTTGACCCAATTTGTGTGCATTTAAGCTGAGTTTAGGCTGGAATGTGATTTTTTTTTTTTTAAGTACCAGAGTAAAGAATTTTATATACAGGAGTTTTACTTCCCCTTATGATATCAACTGTTGGATAGGTGCCAGAAGTGGACTAGAAGCATTTAATGGAGCCTGTGAAAATCCAGGATATGGCAATGACACCATTTTAAAGAAAGCATCTGTGACAAGCTGTGGTTCCTGACTTACCACTGTCAAACACAGGCGTTGGGAGATTTATTCCATCCTCTGTCAGCTACCTGGTGTCCCCTTACTGACCTTAGGGAAAGAATCCCACATCTGTCTGACCACAGAAGCAAGTGAGATGTAGTTGGGTCCATTCAAAACAGATATTGTGGCCTGCTCCAGGATGAGTTATGTGGCTGTTCCACAGGGACTTCCTGAACAGTCTGTATCACATAACTATTTTGCCATATACTCCCTTTCCCCCTTTTCATCCTTTATGAGTAAAAAACCTAACCCCATTCCTTAGCAGGCATCAGATTTGGAAGAGATTCCTCTGTTATTTTTTCAGACTTTTAATTGGTCTTCCCTCTACAGCTGTCTTTTTGCACATGGAGTGAAATGAAAAAGTTACCTGCACATCAATATATGTTCTGGAACCCTAGAGAGAAAGTGGATAGAAATACTGGAAAGGAGCATACAAGTTCTAACTTCTAATACACCTTTCTTTCTTTTCCTGTGCTAACTGATACTTCATTAATAAATCCTCTGTAAAATATATGTTGTCTAGAAATTGTCCTGAATCCGTGGTTTTCTATTTGACAAGTCATTAAACAGGCTGATAAACATTTGTTCTGGGAGAGAAATAAATCATAATAATAATTTTAAAAAGTAGCCTTGTAGTGATAACAAAATAGATACCAGAGTCTATGATTCTTTGAAATCATCCGTCTATGGTATTCTTCTCTCCCACATAAGGTTTGTTTGCAAACTGGAAGTCCTTGCCTTGATCCCCCCATCTTGAACTTGTCAATGTTCCCCAAAAGTTGGCAACCTGAACAAACTTTGAAATTTGTCTTACCAAATCCTTCTAAAATGTTCAACTATTTCTAGATACAACTATGCTACCTAGGGACACTCTCAGTTCTGTTTAAAATCTGCAGGATAAAACAAATCAGGAAACAAGCAAAGTTCACAGCTCATTCTCTTCTGGATTTTTGTAAATTACCAGTTTAATCAAAAGTATGTCTTTTTTTGCCCAAAAATCTAGTGAATAACTGATTCCTTCTAAGCTACTATATTATGTGATTTTAGTTCCCCAAAGGAGAAGTATTATAAAAATACAACATTATGAATGCATTTTAATAATGTATATTGCAATGTTTCGCATTTCTTTGTAGAAGACACACTCTGCTACATAAAATGGTAATAGGGACTTACAGGTTATTGATGAACTCACACACAGGCTTTGGTCAAAAAGGATAAGAAAGGGAGTTAAAAGCAGTTCAGAAGTTCATAATCATGGAAAATCAATAACTTAGTAATTCAGAGGGGGGGAAAAAAAGGCAACAACAGAACAGAATACATGCCAGGTACCACCCACATATTTCCTAAAAGAATGAGCAATAGAATCAGGCATCCTGACCTTCAAACGTAAGAATAAACTGGATGAACACAGCTGACTCCTGAATTTGATGAGGATTAAAAGCCTTGTGAACACCCCTCATTTGCTTTCCAATCACACACTGTCCTGTTTTCAAAGTAATAAAATAATACTTTGATTATAGTCAT
Organism: Tinamus guttatus; assembly: GCF_059628265.1. Classification (NCBI taxonomy): domain Eukaryota; kingdom Metazoa; phylum Chordata; class Aves; order Tinamiformes; family Tinamidae; genus Tinamus; species Tinamus guttatus. Next base: position 85,126 of record NW_028289586.1, read on the forward strand.
TAGCTGAGGGCAATAAATGCAAAGAGGTACCAAGTATCTGACAGGTTGTTATACAGTCCTTTCTACTATTTGCATATCCATAAGCACAGATGGACTTCTAATAACTGAAATGCTATAAAACATGCTGTGGAGTCTATGCATCAGCATGCATCAAAATATGAATTTAAAAAACACGAAAGCCTGTCATGAAACACTTTTAATAGTGCTCAGATACAGCCCCTTCTTCACACTTCTTGGAAGGCACACTAATATGCACATTTCTTACCTCCTGTTTCTAGAGTTTGCGTGGAGGGGATCATCAAAATGTTCACTGCCAGGCACTTTCTTTCCATTCAGACACAGGCTTATAAGGACACTATATCATTTTTCAAGGCGTTGGCTCTTTTGCAGCAAACCTGGCTCATCAAGAAAAGGAGCAGAGAGGAATAGCATGTTCATAGATGTTCCAGTTGTTTCAGCTGAAAAAGTAATTTAGCTTTTCTAAGGAAACAAGAAAACAGGAGGAGGATAGTGAATTACAGAAAATGTTCAGACACCTCTGGACTTCATCTTAACATTTGAAAGGGATTTAAAATCTTTCTTTTTGAAGAATTCTATTTTTTTTTCTTCGATATTTATAGCAGACTAAATTAGTCTCTCAGTTGCACTATAAACAAGGCAGGTTTTTGTATATTCCTATGCTCATTGAATACAGATGACTTAATGAAGCTCCATCTACACTTTTGTAAGTGCCTAGTATTTTAAGATGAAAAACTGAATGCAAGATAATCTTTAAAATTATTCTGAATCTATTTTGCATGGGAACCATATGATTGTATAATTATTGATATTTTACTTTCACACTATATTTATATGTAGTTTGAATAATTTTAGTTTCCATATTTTTGGGAAAACTTTTTAATGATTAAATAAAAACTTATGTAAACTCTGCTTAATCCTGTGACATTTTTCATTATGTAACCTTGTGATATTGATTGAAGTGGGCAGTTTGATTCGGCAGTGAGAAATCTTATGAAATTCAACAAAAACAAGTGAAAGGTCCTGCACACAGGGAGGATTAGCCCCAGGCACCAGTACAGGCTGGGGACCAAACTTCTGGACCTTCTGGAGAGCAGCGCTGCAGAGAGGGACCTGGGCATCATGGTGGACGACAAGTTGACCATGAGGCAGCAGTGTGCCCTTGTGGCCAAGAAGGCCAATGGGATCCTGGGGTGCATTAAGAAGATCTGCTTTAGCAGGTCGAGGGAGGTGATCCTCACCCTCTACTCAGCCCTGGTGAGTCCACATCTGGAGTACTGTGTCCAGTTCTGGGCTCCCCAGTACAAGAGGGATGTGGAGCTGCTGGAGAGAGTCCAGCACAGGGCCACAAGGATGATCTGGGGCCTGGAACATCTGCCCTATGAGGAGAGACTGAGAGAGCTGGGCCTGTTCAGCCTGGAGAAGAGAAGGCTGACAGGAGACCTGATCAGTGTCTCTAAGTACCTCAAGGGAGGGAGTGAGGAGGATGGTGTTGGCCTCTTTTCAGTGGTGGCCACCGACAGAACTAGAGGAAACGGCCACAAACTGAAGCATCAAAAGTTCCACAGGAACTTAAGGAAAAAAATTTTAACAGTGAGGGTGACAGAGCACTGGAACAGGTTGCCAAGAGAGGTTGTGGAGTCTCCTTCTGTGGCGATCTTCAAAACCTGCTTGGATGCAGCCCTGTGCCATGTGCTCTAGGTGACCCTGCGTATGCAGGGGGATTGGACTAGATGACCTCTAGAGGTCCCTTCCAACCTTAAGCCTTCTATGATTCTATGATTCTATGATGAAGTGCTCTGCATTTCATATCCAAACCTACATATATATGATATCAATGTGGGCTTTTCATAGACTATCTATACATACTTTCCAAACAAAAGTGTCTTTTGTTGAGAATTCTGGAAACAATATGACTATTGTAGCAGCTCTTTTAGCTGGTGCTGTTCTTCTCTTCTATGGGTTTTGTCAAAACACTTATGGGCTGTAGTACAGGCTTGTTCTGTATCCACAAAAAGAATTAAGAGATACCAAGGCTACAGATAATTTGTACATCTAAATATTTAGAGGGAGACTGCAGAGGAATTAACTTGAGAAACAGCATTGTCACTCATGTATAAACATTACATAAGCAGATTTGCTGTTCTTCAGAGGTAACTTTTCAACTTTCACTGAAATGAATTTGTGAAAACTCCCAGGTACCTATGTCTCTAATAGGAAGAAATATAGGACTTTGTGCTCACACATGAAAATGATGTGCTTGTGATCTGCTCCCCTGGTTATTATTGCACTGTTTTTGTGACTTTTGACTTGCCAGCAATAACTTTGCCTAAGCAACGGTATTGTTAAATATAAAGGTAAGTCACTGTTACTCTGATGGGATCAACAACTGTATTTTCGTCAAGCCAGAAGACAACTTAACCCTTAGGTTTTTCATGATGAAATGTGTTGTAAGCAAGCCAGATTCTAAACAGAGGTTCAAGCAGACTCAGGAAGAAACTTGTAAAATTCACTCAATCTCTTATTGTTTGTCTTTGAAATGTATTTGTGTCTCAGTTTCAGTTCTGCAAGCACCGAGAAGTCCTCTGTCTATATCTTGCTTGAATTCTGGTGGGGTTAAGAAAACCGAAGTCAAGCAGCATACAAATTCTCCAAGCATTAAGTTTGTGCTGCTCACACCCTACATGGACCAATGGCGTTTATCAGCTCCATGGCATGTAGTTCTTTACTAGTCTGCTCTCTAGAAACTTCTTCAAGAAACAGAGGACCTGGATTTAAGGTCTTCCTCAGCTTGACAGCCTGCAACAAATATCTCAGAAATTTTCTTTACCAATGGAATGTTGATTAGGCTGTGATTGTGAGGGAATAAGGAGGTTCTCGCCATACTCTTCATAAAGTTTTCCATGGTGTAATACTAACTGGTTGCAACAGAGAACATGACTGTCACTTACTATTAAGTGCCCTGAGCTGGAAGAGCAGAGCCCTTGCTTCTAGTTCCTGTTCTATCCATGGATTATGAGATTTATCTGAAACATTTACTGGATTTTTATCCAATAAATTTTATTGGATTTTTTTCTAGTGGGAAAAAAAGATATAATCCTTCAGGTAGAGACTGAAGTGTCCTCCTGAGAATATGATTAGTGTAATAAAATGACATATTCATGTTTAGGCTTTATATCCTTGGATTGTATCTTTGCAGCAGAGCTGAAATTCTTCAATAAAACAATTACAGCTGTTCTTTGGTTGTACATGGAATATTGTTTTCTTTCCAGGATACTATGACTTTGCTCTATAAAATCATTTGCACATGATTGAAAGAGCTTGTTTATTGATATTAGCCAGATCTGCTCTAGTCCATGACACTCACTTTTACATTGGAAGGCTATTCAGGGAGCAGCTACACAATAGACCTAGCTTAACTAGCACAGTTAATAGCTTACCCTGAAGCCTTTCCTAATTTTTTGTTGCATTTTCTTCTGAGAACAAGATGAAGTTATACAGAAAGTTTACATACAGGTTAAATTCAGAGAGTTAAATGATCTAAACAGAATATGCAAACAGCAAATCACTCTGATTTTCATCATTAAAATTGATGATTGGACTTTTGCAATCAAAGCAATTTTTTCTGAACTAAAAGAAATGAAAAATCTTTTGTCTTCGAAGCTCTCTCAGAGATCCATAACTGTGCCTTAATTTCTGGGCATAAAAAGAGCACTAAGAACATCCTTATTTTTCTTTGATCAACATCAGTACACACATATGGTACTTGTGAAAGTTGATACATAGTTTTAGGACAGGATCTGATTAATTAATTTAAATATAATCATTATTAAAATATATACAATAATTAAAATATATACAATAAAAATATAATAAATATATACAATATATACAATAAAAATAAAATATATACAATATATTAATAATAAAATCTCATGATTTAATAATAAAATCTCAGTACAGAGACAAATACAACTTCTTTTGGAAGTCATTTTTTTTCTTTGCAGTGCTTACTGCCTTTCACTTTTAAAAATTATATTTGCCTGCACATTCTTGGTCTAACTTTACACAAATATTTTGCCATTTTACATCTTCTTGTGATCATCATCCATAAGCACTCACTCTTTCTTTCATACACATGCGCACACAAATCAGAGCAAGTTTTATGGACTTTAAGACCATAGGAGACCACTACAACCACTATGCTATTTTTCGGAAACACCTATAGATATCTTTCACAGAAGCTCACACAGAACAGGCTTTTGGTCTAATGACCAAAAATTTTGAAAAATGTTCTTGTTCTAAAATAGTGAGCAGAAAAGGGATGCTCCGATTTGTTTGATAATCTTCTTTCCCTCTCTTTCAGCTTCCTTGAGATCTATTTTCTTTCCTACTGTTATCAAACACAATTGTTTTTCTCCATATTCTTCCTGTATTGAATAGGGCATACTCCCTAGCCTTCCAAATGTAACACAACTCTAAATGTACTACACACACTCTAAATCTAACTACAAAGTGAAAAGAGAATTAAAATATTAGCCATTATCAATCGCTATCACTGTCGGAAGCAAATATGCTAACATCATGAGCATAAGTAGAATATTGATTATGGACTGATTTGCATGCCTAGGATTAACATCTGAAAGCGCCTTCTTAAGACAGTACTCAGTTATTTTCAGTCTTGCTCTTTCTGAATCTTTCTTTGATACTTGGGAAAAAAAAAAGAGCTAAAGATATACAGTCCTGGTCTAGTAAAACTCTAACCTAGGAGTTTTATTAGGAAAGAGGCTTCCTCCAGTTTATAAAACGCACTGTAACAATAACAGGACATCTGTAAAGCCCTTTCACATCATCCCAACAGCATTCTGAATCAGAGTTTTCTTGAATCAAATAGAAGCTGAAGCTCTGATTCTTTCCTTTGTTCCATTTTTCAGGGCTTTGGAAGGAAGTCCAAAATGGTTAATGTTCAAGCATCACTTCCTCCAAGCTCAAGATTGGTGCATTCCTATGAGTAAGAAGTCAGGCACAGGAGACAAGAGACCCACATGAATGAGCAAGGAGGTTCTGACAAACTCAAGCAGAAGATAAAAGTGTACACAATGTGGAAAAATGGACAGGCCACTTGGGAGGAATATACTGATACTGTCAGAGTATGTAAGGATGTGACAAAGAGGCTAAGGCCTACTTGGAATTAAATCCGGCAGGCATAAAGGATAAAAGGATAAAAAGAAGGGCTTCTTCAAATACATCAACAGCAAAAAAAAAAAAAAAAGAAGACTAAGGAAAATGTGAGTCCGCTGAAAAATGGATTGGTGCCCTCGTGACAAAGGATAGAGAAGGATCTCTGTCAAGATATGTAGAAGTTTGTTTTGTTAGACAGAAATTTTTGTTAGCCTCCTAGCTGCTCAATTCACTCCTTTGTTCATAAGATGGACTTTCTATTCTTCTGATCATCCTCAAAGCCCTTCTCAGTATTTTTCTAACTTTGTTATATCTTTCCTGAGCCTGTGTGACCAAGATAGGTTACAGTACTCTGCACAGTGATCTAAATAATCTTATTGTACAACTCTCATAATAATCCTCTATCTGTTGCCTGACATTGGCAATCAACTCCGTCCGCCGAGGCGGCCAGGCACGTCCAACCCGTGCCCGGGCCAGAGAGCACAGACACCAATATGAGGATGCTGCAAATGGCGTTTAATATACGCAGGCTGGATCTTATAAAGGTAGCAAAGGCGGAAGCATGCCTATATAGCCAGTAAGCGTTGCTCTTTACCTAATATGGCATATGCCTTAGTTCCCTATTCTTCCCGTACATCGTGAGATCTTCCGAGCGCCGTACCCTACATCTATCTAAATGGAAAACTCTCAACTGAAATCACTTAGAATTGCGTTTGCATTTACCTCTTATTATAACTATAATAGTTCCTGTTCATTGATTGCAAAACAGTAAGATGTAAGCATTTTTCTTCTTCTGTCTTAAGTTCATAGCGCAAAAAAAAAAAAAAAAAATTAATCATCCTGTGCCTGATTTTGTATTCTTTAGCAATATATTTCATCTGGTCACCTTACCCTTGTCCTCAGATTATCCTTCCTATAGGATGCTGTGATCCTTCTCTGTGCTGCTGATGCCTTCTAACTTGTGTCATCAGCCCAGATCACTATTCCCTCTTTCCTAAGAGAACATTGCAGGTTTGTTTGTTTGTTCGTTTGTTTGTTTTCTGGGGTATGAAGTGACCCAGAATATGGATAAAACCTGGAATTAGAAATAGGCACACAGAATAACAACAAGATGATTGCAGGGGTAAAATGAAAGTATCTCTAGGGAAAAAAGGAAATGCAGCCTATTGTGAAATAAGTAAATACTTATGATTCCAAGATCTCTCTCAAATACAGAAAATGGAGATTGAATATTTATAACATGCCCTTTACTCCTCCTATACATACCAGCAAAAGCAATAGCACATCTTTCTGACCCTTAATTCAAATCTAGCTCTTTTGATCAGAAAGGGAGATTCTGAAGAACAAGAAAAGAAGGTATACCATATACATTTTAAGATCCACACAGGCTGCTTATAAGAATGACAGGAATTAAATGAGATTTATTATGTCTTTAGGAATGCGAACTTAAGGTGAAAGTCTCTTTACTGTCAAGAAAAATAACACATAAAGAAAAACATTCCAATTCTGAGACACTAAAAATGTTGGAAAATAGTCCAGACATGAGGATTGAATCTGATGCAGAGGTGAAGGTACAGGGCCACAAGATAGAGTAACAAATCATAAATAAAAGATGGTAAAATAAAATCAAGCACAGGAATCACAAAATTCTTGATATTCACAATGACCTAAATGGGACCATACAACAGTATCAGAAAGGGAGATGAAATATGGAAAGAGAAAATAAGACAAGAAAAACAAAGAAGTGATGAAGATATCTGAAATATAAAGAAGACTGAGGTGAGAGAGGAAGATTCTAGGATTAAAATCAAAAATGAAGACATAAAACTCCATCAATAAATTGAAGACTAGGATGAATGTAGGACCACTGCTGAATGGTATAAGGGCCCTGGTGACAAACAGTATAGAGAAGGCAGAGATAATGAATGTCTTCTTTGCTTCGGTCTTTATTGATAAGGCCAGCCCTCAGGATCCCAAAATCTGGAAGGACTAGAGAATCAGGTCTGGAGAGAAGAAGTCTTTCCCTTGGTTGAGGAGGATCAGGTTAGGGATCTTTTAAGCACACACAATTCCATGGGTCCCAATGAGATGCACCCTCAATTGCTGCGGAAGCTTGGCGATGCTACACACTCTCAGTCATCTTTGAAAGGTCATGGAGAACAGGAGATGTGCCTGAGGGCTGGACGAAAGCCAATGTTACACCAGTCTTCAAAAAGGGCAAGAAGAGGACCGAGGAAACTGCAGGTTCCAACTGCTGCGATAGAGCAGCTCATTCTGCATGTCATCTCTCGGTCTGTGGAGGGCAAGAGGGTGATCAGGATTAGTCACCATGCATTCACCAAGGGGAAATCGTACTTAATCTTTCTGTTAGCCTTCTATGAAGGGACAACTGGCTAGATAGGTGAAGGAAGAGCAGTAGATATTGCCTACCTTGTTTACCTTCCTTATTGCCAGGCTCAGGAAGTGCAGTATAGGTGGAATGAGAACTGTCTCAATGGCAGTGCTCCAAGGATTAGGATCAGCTGGAGGCCTGTAGGTAGCGATGTCCCCCAGGGGTCAATGTCAGGTCCAGTATTGTTCAACTTGTTCATCATTGACCTGGATGAAGGGACAGAGTGCACACTCAGAAAGTCTGCTGACAGTACAAAACTGAGAAGAATTTCTGAAGGCTGAACTGAGCAGTCTGATACACCAGAGGGCTGTGATTCAGAAGGACTTGAACAGGCTGGAGAGGTGGACAGTGAGAAAGCTCATAAAGTTCAACAAAGGCAAGTGCAGGGTCCCACATCTAGGGAGGAATAACTCCATTCACCTGTACAGGCTGAGGATTGACCTTCTGGAGAGTGGCTTTGGAGAGAAGGATCTGGGAGTACTATTGGGCAAGAAGTTGGCCATGAGCCAGTGAAGAAGGCCAGTGGTGTCCTGGGATGCATTAGGAGGAGTGTTGCCAGCAAACCAAAGGAGGTGGTCCTCCCCTGCCACTCAGCCCTGGTGAGGATACATCTGGAGCTCTGTGTCCAGTTCTGGGCTTCCCGATACAAGAGGCGCATGGAACTACTGGAGAGAGTCCAACATAGGGATACAAAGATTATCAGGGGACTGGAGCATCTGTCATATCAGGAGAGGCTGAGAGCTGCATCTGTTTAGCGTTAGGAAGACTGTGTGTAGATCTTGTCAGTGTATACATATATTTTAATGAAGGTTGTCAAGAGGATAGGGCCAAACTATTTTCAGTGGCGGCCAGCGACAGGAAAAGAGGCAATGGGCACAAACTGAAACACAGGAAACTCTATCTGAATATGAGGAAAAACATCTTGAATGTGAGGATGACAGACTCATGGAGTCTCCTTCTCTGGAGATTTTCAAAACCTCCTGGAGGCAATCCTATGCAAAGTGCTCTAGGTTACCCTGCTTGTGCAGAGGAGTTGGACTAGATGATCTCCAAAGGTCCCTTCCAACCCCAATTATTCTGTGATTCTGTGATTTTCAGTTTTGTAGCTATGACTCTGTCTGTGTGAAATGCTCCAGTCACTTCAGGTTAGATGCTCTATGTTTCCTATTAAAAACATTCTAAAAGGAGCATCTGATCCTCTGCTCATTCAAAGTCTCCATGTTACAAGTAATAAATTGCAGAACTATTATTTTAAACTTACAGACCCAAATGTCTGAGACAAAAAACACACATACATCACTTCCTTCCTGAGAGAACTTGACAGGGTGCTTTTGATCTTCAGAACTGAGATCCTGATATTTAACTAAAAGAGCAGGGCACCCTCACAATTCTCTGGAGTCAAGGTTTAACTTCTAAGTAATAGCACAACGTAACATCATAAATTTTCAGAAATCATCGGGACACTTTGCTGTTATTACATGCTCAACTGCATATTATCAAGAAATCCTTGACAGTTCAATTTAATTTTATCATTGATGGCTTTAACAAATACTTTTATGACTCTTTGGGATTAATAAAAACTAGAGGAAGAAAAGGTAAAAAAGAATTGTATTAGAAGAAAAATAACTTTTTAACTTTTAAGGAAAAGTAGATGGATTAGGAAAGTTGGTTGCTCTGGGAGTAAAACTAGTGCCTGCTAAATCTGCTGTCTGGTTACTGTCCAGCCACCAACTTTCAACAGCTTTTTGTTTCTCAGGAGGAGAAACTTTTAATTATGTTAGCTATTGGCGAGTCAGTAGGTCATTTTTATTTAGCACATTCCTTCCTCATTAAATCAGAAACCTCATTCCCACATGTACAAAACTGTCTGAAAAAGACAGATTAAAATACCTCAGTTGAACAGTTTTCAAAGCTTTTTCATTGAGTCCTATTTATGATTACATTATGTTCCTCTCAAAATCTGGAGGCTTTCAAAAGAAGAGAATTATTTTGGCCTGCTCAGGATCTAAGCCTGCTAAATGAGCAGGCTGGAGGTTGGAGAAATTGCAGTGAGGGGCAGAGGTGAAAAACATACGCAGTTTGCGAAGGTGATTGAAGGGGCTTCCAAGAGAGCAAAGACAAGTGAACAGAATTAGCTGAAACTGAAAAAGTGTCCGAAGTAACTGTAACCAAGGATGGAAGCAATGACCTGCCTGCAAGGACACTAGAGATAGGGGTCACCTTGTGAATGAAGCTTTTTTAAAAAAAAAATTAGTCACTAGGTTTCTCTCTCTGTTTCTAGATTAAAAAACAAACTAAGAAAAAAAAAACACAAATCTTGTTACTGGATATTAAAAGTTTTTTTAACCTTCTTTGAGAATTTCTATAGGAAAGATCTTGGGAGTTCCATATAAGAGCTCTGGTGCTCACAATCCCACCATCCTTCCTTTACCAAACCACTTCACTAGCTGGTTATTTCACTAACCTTTTTCTCTTTGAAATTTAACTATTTTCACACTAATTTGTAGACAGACCTAATTGCATTTTTTTTTTGTTGAAGTCTCCTTCCAAAACAGCTTTTTCTTAGGCTGGTGCCCACAATTTATAAGTATAATCCTGGTAATCCCTTTTATCAGTGAAATCTGAGAAGTTTCACCAGCAAACACCACAGAGAACGGTGGCTCCCAAAATTGTATGAGCCTGAAAGAAAGAAAAAGAAGAAGTTTTATAGCCTCTTCACCCTATATCCAGATGTGGTTGTAGAGAGAGGCACTAATAAAAAAAAAAAAAAAAAAAAAAGCAACCATGTACTCTGGATGAGGGAGGGGAGGTATCTGGAATCATGGACTACGTTGGAGAAAGACTGGGGCTATGGTTTTGTGAGGCTGTACTCAAGGTTGATCATTGTGCTCTTAGGTATCTGGTGGAGTAGGTAGGGAGCTTTTTGGGCTTGTTCCTGGTTTGGCAAAAGGAACTATAAAAAGAGATGGTTTAATTTTCACAGGTTTGTTCTCTAGGAAAAAAAAAAAAAAGAAAAAGTCTCACCTGAGATTTGCAGTTGTTTAGGCCAATGCAGCATTCAGGCACACTGTAAATAACATTCACCTAGTTCAGTAAAACCTACCATATGTACATCAGCTCCGGTCATTTTTTTTGTTGGAAGCCAAGAGTCTACATTTACTGGTACTAATCATCTCCTGTGCCAGACCAAAAATAACCCTTTTGCTGTTACATAAAACAATATCTGATGTGCCAGAAGAGAGAAAACAATTACTTGAAAGTTTTCAAAATATTGAGTTGAGTAAATCAGAAAGATGGATGCAGATAGGCTCAGCATTTGTCCTATCTTGAAAAACAGACACTGAATGCCGAATTTTTATGTCTAGCATTTGATGCTTTATGTCAGAGTATTTACATGTGATTCAGAGATTAACTGATTACATCAGAACCAGCATACATGCCCATCTGAGTTTAGTCTGCACCACAACCCAGAAAAAGCATCAAACTCTAAGTCAGGAAACCTTTCCTCTTTTTCAGGCTTTAACATTGAATCATTGAATTAATTTTGTTTCATGTGGTTCAATTTTATTGAACTAGATGCTTCTGTAAAATATTCTGAACTTTCAGAATTTAAATTCTTGTTAATTTTCTATAAATTTCAGTTGTTTCTGCAAACTATTTCAATCAAAGGCACACAAAGATAACTTTCACAATTTTATTTGCATTTAATTAACTTTCTCAGTCATATGATTGATCTTGTAAATATCCTCTAGGCATGGTGGATCATTAAATAAAAATAAAGTTTATTCTGAAACCGATTTACAGTTTTTGTATGATAGAAATAATTTTGGCTTTTTTTTTTGGCCAAAAACAAAACAAGCCCCTAACAACAAGTTCTGTCAGATCTATATATTTCTTTAAATTAATTTTTGCTCAACTCATTCTTTTTCGATATGTGTTTTTCTTGTTCCATCACTTCTCAAAAGTATTCAGTCTCCCCAGAAGATGTGTGGCTAACTTTTGGAAAACAAGCTCATGAAGATTCAAAAGCTAAATAGCACTCCAGACAACTTGATTTCAGATGTTTGTTTAAACTATTGTCATTTTGAGATACAGAGAATAATCCTTCTCAAAGCTCAGTTTCAACTTAATCGCAGGATACATCTCATTTCTTTCAAACACAATATCCCTCCATGAGACCCCGAGAAAGGAAGAAGGTGGCTTCCTTCCTAACTGCTCATTTCCCTTCTGACACCCCCATCTTTACCTTAGCATTAACTATATTAACTCAGCCTCTTACAAAAATACACACTTTACTTAAAGATAACAGCAGTTCAAAAGCACATCTTCTTGTCTAGCCCCAAAATCAGTTTTTAAGCAGCCTATAATCAACTTTGGAGCATAGAATATATGTTTGTGTGTGTTTATGTCTCTCACCTACTTACACATACACATAGGAGTTAATGCCTGTTGGCTTTTCTTAATTTGCAGTTTCCTGTATAAAAGGGACCAAATTCTGACTAAAACCACTTAATATCACTGAAGCACAAGTTTGAAATTTGCCTTTTACCTGTAAGCCTGGTAGCTCAAAATCTTACCAGAAGTCCTTACTGATGACACTTTCTGGTGAGTAGTGAGTACAGTGTTATAAATCAACATCACAACTCTGTACCTGCCTACCTTCAGCATGCAAGAAAAGCTGAAGAGCTAAGCAGCTGAGAGGCAGCAGAGGCAAATACTGGATAACAGGCCTGCAGCTAGTCACCAGAAGTGACTAGCTATTTGTGCTCTGTTAAGTTTACCTGGAAAACTATGTGCGTCCAGAGCCAAAAGTTTGGAAAACAGCATTTTAGAGGGATAAAGCCCCTGACATTAGAGGGGAAACACTGTCAGCATGTGGTAGAGCGAGCTGAAATAATCAGCAAGGAGTGGTTCCTCTGTTAGCTATATTACTGTAAGTTTTGTAATCTGCACTGTTTTTAACTTAAAAGTTTTAATGTGAAGCAGCTGTAATATTTGTATAAATTTCAAAAAGGCACAAGATAATTTTGTCAAAATGAGTTGGAGCTAAAGACTTCGGTAACCACTGCTGCAAGCTGAACTCATGGGAAAGCAGAGTGCCTTGTGAGAGCTATACTGGTTTACAGATCTATTGTGAAAAACAATGTATTTCAGTTATAGAATTCAAATGTAGATGAGTTGTTATAAGTGGAAAAATGGTGACTAGAAAACAGCAAGTCAAAGAAAGGGCAAGTAGATCACTGAAAGGTAGCATGTAAAGGTCTCTCCAAGAACTGATGAGATCTGGAGAAGAGCAATCATGTGGATCCACAAGAATGAACAAACTCAGAATACGAGGAGTCTGTCAAATTTGTCAAGGCCACAATCATACACTGGCATCAACAAAGGGTTGTCTAACTCATTCTACATCCAAGCACATAACGACTGCTCTATGAAAAGACAATAGGCTAATATATCCCATATATAAGATGTCTTGAGGGCCTTTCTAAACGTACATTAGAAGCCTTACACAACAATATTCTGCTTCTAAGTAAGCAGCTGGAGTTGGCCTCACAGCTGATGCATGAAAAAAAAACCTATGCATGAGTGTCTTTGTGTGATGGAATAATTGAATGTCATGTTATCTGCTACTAATAATAACACCTTGATTTTCTTAGTAATAACAACTTAACTAATAAAGTTGGTCTTATAAGCACTGATGGTGATTTTTGCCTCTCCTGACTCAATCCCTATCAGGAAAATGTACAGCTCTCTACTAATGAAATCATCCTATCCTTCCTTGACTCGGTAGGGTTAGCACAGTCTTATCAATGGTTGTTTGCCTAAATCCCATCTGGGGCCTACCTGACCAATAAATATTCCATTAATGCTTTTTTCACTAAACACTTTCTGACCCACTATTTTGTGGGTCACAGTATAATGAAATCTGAGACTTTGGATGTATGCTAGGGAGAGTGTATTTTCAAGTACTAGGAGAAAATGTGATATGATTTCTATGGAGTTTAATTTTCCGTATCTCTACAGCAATCTCCTCATTCATATTGAGCTTCAGATTGACTTTTCTAGGGAGTTTTAGGAAGCAGAGTTCAGTACTGATATACCATACCATCCTCCATATTTGTAGTTTTATCAGCTCAGTGTTTATCAGCAAAGGTATGATTTATTTAGGTCTTTGATGGTAATTTCAGAATCACAGAGTCAAGAGATTTAAAAGGGCCACCTCAACCATCAAGTCTGTGCCCTGCCCAGTCATTTCTTGTCAAGATCTTGTTCATTACTAGATAGTTGCTTCTGCTGTTACTGTTTTTACTGGAAGGTGATTTCAGGATCTTTTATGATTGCTAGAAGCCTCCTTGCAACATTCAGTCTTACACATTCATAACAATTTCACGTTTTTCTTCACCCTATACAGTCTTTTTCTCAGTTAGGATAAATCTCTCTAAAGACTGAGGGGGGATCTTATCAATGTGGCTAAGTGTCTGAAGGGAGGGTGTAAAGAGGATGGTGCCAGAATCTTTTCAGTGGTGCTTTTTATAATGTAACTTAGCATTTCCCCAGAGATGGAATGAGAAGGACCACACTATCTTCTCTCCTCCAAAGCACTTCACAGCTATCACCTTCCTGAGAGGGCTGCACTCCTGGAGCCTGGAGACTTAGAACTGCTGCAAGATTCCTTTGAGGCAGCTATGTGGATCTGGTATGTCGAGTCTTGAAGTCCCACTTTTTGGTAAGGGTAGCTACAGAATCAGAGTTGCTCCAAGCTCAGGGTATCCTATGTCATATCAGCTGGACCTGTAGGCATACCCTTCTCTTGCTTTGTTTTGGCATTTCAGTGATGCTGCTTAGTTGCATTTCAGTTCTGCAGGCTGAGGAAGGATGCTTTATTCCTACAGTCCATAGGTAAATAATTTCCCATCACTATCCCAGATTGTTGAGGGCCTTGACAGCTGAATTTCACTTTGTTTCCTGTAGTGGGCACCAGATTGGATCTGATGAGACTGCAGCTTGGCCCAGGCATAGGAGGTGGCAAATCTTCCACCTTTACATCATTTTCTCACTCTTCTAGATACCATTGACCTGAACTGCTATTGGCAGGAACAGCTGTTATCACTCCCCACATTGCAATCCACAGAATGGGTTGGTCTCAGGCAACTGATGTGTTTCCAGGTGCCATGACAGAAACCAAACTCTTCACAGGGAGACCACACTGGCCTGTGCTCTGTTTTTCCCACAAACTGCCCTCCCTGTGCTTTGAGCCTCCTTCAAGCCATCTTTTTGCTTACAGCAAGACCTAAGTGGTCTTTGCAGGAGTAGGGAGGAAATTGCAAATGACAGGCCCAGCAGCTCATCTTTGATGAGTTGCTACTGACTGAGGCTACCACTGCTGTGTTCTGTGGGAGGTTTGGTCAAGTCTAGTATTGATGTGCCTGGACCTGTGGGACATGATGGCATTCTTGTTGCTTGCCCCACCCAGTGCTGCTACTGGAGGACAGGGAAGAGTACAGAAGAAATATTCATTAGTGTTCCTTGTTTAAGTCTCCTGAAAGCTCTAGGTAAAACTTGAATCAGTTGCTGAAAGGAGGGCTCCTTGCTGTCCAGAAGACCTACCCCAAGACTGCTTAGTACTGCCAGGCCTCTCACTAAGTTCTTTAAAACTCCACTACAGCTTTCAAGAAGGGACTTCCTCACTGACTTCCTGCTCTAATTCCTTCCTCACAATTAAGTGCAAGAGGAGGGATTATTCATACTGCCATGTGGGTGAATCCTGGCAGGCATCATAAAGATTAGGTAGTGCTCAGTTGCAGAAGAGAAAGGTGGAAGAGACCCTCTGGGTACCCCTGTACTGCTCAATAAAAAAGAAAATGCAAGCATTTAACTTTTGTCCATGGCACAGGTGCTGTATCAACCCTTAGTTTTGTTTTAGCTCACCTCGAGAGAAATATGTTGTAAAAAGAATTAGCCCTTTGCAATTTTGGCACAAGTCAGTCTGTGCCACTTGGCATCTGATCTTTTATTTAGCACTGTGGACAGTATTTCTGCTGATTGCTTGAAAGTGAGGTGAACCTCTAACCACATCCTTTTCTGTTTGCTCTAGATGAATCCCCAAGACACTTTCATGTCTTAGCTGGCTGTGTGTGAAAGCAGTCCCGACATACATCTCAGCTGTGGGTTCCTGCCTCACAAGCTTGGCAGTTTTTCTCACTGCACAATCCATGGGTGATACTGATACTTCAAAGACATGCTGCAGGAACATTTTTATGTTCCCCATGCTGCATTTCTTAGCAGATGGAAAGTGGCAGGACTGAAGAGCTTCAGAAGTCAGCTAAGAACTCTCTCTTTCACCCTGCTAATATCTCAGTGGGCCTATGAAATAATCTTGATATACTCCCATGGAGCAGTGGGCTATTTATTGGGCTGTTCATGCCAGGGATTGTCAATTTTGCAGGGATTAAGTATGTATATAGACAGAGCTTGAAAGGAAAAAAGCTTTACTCTGTGCTTCAACTAGGTTGGGGCCCAGCCCCATATTTATCTTTTTCCTTCTTACCTTGCAAGCTGGAAAACAATGGGTTATGACCGTTTTTTCCTCCTAGTAAGGATATAGATAACTGAAGGTTCAATACCAAATTCTCCTGCAGAGAAACAGAGAAGAAGCAATCCTCATCCAGAAGTACCCATAGAGGTGCCAACAGGGCCCTGTGGAAGAGAGAATGGTACTCACTCAGCTCCAACTCTAGTTATCATGCATGCTGTTCCACAGCTAATCTCTCTTGACTGATTCATAGACTCATAGAATCTTTAAGGCTGGAAGGGACCTCTAGAGATCATCTAGTCCAACCCCCTGCACACGCAGGGTCACCTAGAGCACATGGCACAGGGCTGTGTACAAGCGGGCCTTGAAGATCTCCAGAGACAGAGAGTCCACAACTTCTCTGGGCAGCCTATTCCCAATCTCTGTCACCCTCACTGCTAATAATTTTTTCCTTAAGTTCCTGCGGAACTTTTGATGTTTCAGTTTCTGGCCGTTTCCTTTAGTTCTGTTGGTGGCCACCACTGGAAAGAGGCCGGCCCCCTCCTCCTTGCTGCACCCCGCACCCAAGGAGTGGCGCCGCCATGGGGGACTCATGGTCCTCCGGAGATTCCCTTCATCAGTGCAAGGTAAAATCTCCTAATGGTCCCACTATGAAAATAACAACAAAAAGTTCAACAACAACAAGGCTGCAAAGTGGCCTGTTTATTTCTGGGTATTTACTTGGTTACATTATCACATGTTTACAGGAGAGCTGCAGGTCCTGCTGCAGAAGCCCAGATACCAGCAAGTGTAGACAAAAAGTGTTTCTGAGAACATTTCCTGCAGTCAATATGCAGTCAATATGCAGTCAAGTAGTTATGTAGCTGGCCTAGTTTCAAATATATTGTGCTAGTGCAGAAAACCCAAATGGTGAGGTGGCAGTTCTGTCACTGTATCACAGCCAGCAGAATGGCTTCAGGAACAGCATGTCTTGAAATATCTCCATAAGAAACACAGAAACAACTGCAAACCTGTGGCCTAGGTGCCCATTTCCATTTCTGTAAAGGAATACACTTCATTCAGCTCTCAGAACACGTATCAGGGAACTCTAACCATGAACACAGGCAGCCAAAAGCCTAGCAGAGGAAAAAAAAAGGTTGCACAGCTTGGTAGTGCACTAAGGCCCTAACAGCTTGGATGTTACTGAACTAGGAATTCTAGATGAACAGCAGATAGATGCCACCCGACAACATGAGCACTGACAATAATGTGTCAGTGACATAAAGATGATTGTAAATTCAGACTTGTGCAAATGGACAGTCCTCTGCAACTCCTTCTAGCTGCTGAGAACGAGTCAGGTAGTCACGGTTATGATTCACAACAGCCTTCAATTTTGCCCTAACTTCAGTGTTCTAAAATGGATGACAGGATGGACAGAATTTTCAGCGATGATCACACATAACCTGAAACAACAAAAAGAAACTCAGGAAACAGGAAGTCCTATGAGATTGACACTGTTGTAGTTCACATCCTAATGAAGATGGTCTTTCAAGAGCTTCTACCCATACAGTTCTGAAGTACTAAACTAAGAAGGAAACACTGATCAATGCACACTGCTGAGAAAGAGTGGGTGTCATTTGTTACTCACACAACTACCACCAGTGACAGAATCCCACTTCTGCACTTTTTATAGTGAGAATACAATTGCTCTTAAGGAGATTGACAGGTTACATTTTTAGAGATTGTTCCTTCCCTTGTTCTCTTCCAAAGTAATTTATAAAATGAACAGTATTTTGTGTATTCATATTGCTTTGTCAGGTGAGAAATAACCATTTTACATATTGCTGTACCTATACCAAAAATGTTGGTCCCATTTAGTAAAGCAAGACTATATCAATGATGACATCAGAAGCGCCATCATTCATATATGGTCATAGTTGCAATTTTTGAATTTTATTGGAGGCTTCGGCTCTTTCAGATTGAGATTAATCATTGGTAAAGTCTAAAAAGGTGAACATTATTTCTATTGGTTCCTTAGTGCAGCTGATGCTAGCACGCAAATCTATGTATTTCCTTCTTTGTAGTCACTTGTCAGATACAGAGAAGGCTTTGCAGAGAGTTTGGTCTAGGCAGTCCCTAACAAACACTGAAGTTTCATCTAAGGATAAAATTGGGATGGCAAGAAAGGGACATATTTCTGTTTTAGTGTTGAGCTTGCTTCTCCTCTCCATTGGGGTCTCTCTGGGTAAGTAAATGCTTTATTTTGTGTAAGAAAGATGATGAGCAACGAAGAGAATTTAAATTCAGTATAAATGACTTGTTGTTCCATCAGTTTCTAAGGCATAATGTGAAGAAAGTGAATATCTTTTCATCTTCGATTCAGTCTCTTTGATTTTGAGAGAAAGAAGGGTAAGCCATTTGTAATAGCTCTGCGTTTTTTCTAGACATGAGTGACTAGCCATTCCTGTAGGACGATGAGTCCAAGTTTGACTATAGTGAAGCTGACAGCGCCAATGCTTAGGTGTTTGATACGGACAAGCTTTAATGCAAACCAAGCGGATATCCAAACTACTGTCTTGCCTCCCCTGTCAACTTCTGCATAGACAGAATGAATAACTCCAGTTCTTTATTCAACAGCAGCTAAAGTGATTTTGCTGTGCTCTGTGTGTCCACTGAGTTTGGCTGAGTCACATATTTTCCGCTCGGTTGTTCCAGTGTATCTGTTTTCAGATCTGAGTTCATGACTGAATTTGAGTTCATCACTGTTTGTCTCTTTGTTGTTCTATAGCTATGTGGATATGTTAGAATCCCTATTTTTGTCTTTATACAAAGGGATGTTGTATGGGAATATAGTGGTTGCATCTCTAGATGCTGAGAACAAGACTGTGTGGTTAATACTTTGTTCAAAGTATTCAAAGTATTCTTATAGGATCCCACCAGCTGTGTAAATGCAGTCAAAATACAGATAGATGAGAAGAGGAGGTGTGGGTGTCTCTGTGCAATAGGAATGTCAACCACAACCCCTTCCTGGGCTGCAGGGAGGCTGCAGTGTGAAGAGAGTGTGAGATTCACAGATGTTGGGGAGTAAGCTGCAACCTAAGGCTGAAACAGCTCAGATATGGCCAGGGCTGTCAAAGGGGTATCTGGGCAGAGGGGTGCAGGGGTCCCTAGTCAGGGAGGGGAACCAGATCCCTGGCTGGAGCAAGGCACAATCCAATGCCTTCTTCTCTGGGTAGAACCCCACTCTGTCCCTAGTATCATTAAATTCAATTAAGCCATTTGTGGGATATGCTATGGATCATCAGGAAAGATACAAAAGTATGTTTGTCGATACAATAAAAAATCACAAGAAAATAATTACAACAAATGACATTTTTCATTAGGTTGAAATAAAAACTGTTGCTTGGGTTATGCCTAGCACACCTTTACATCCAGCATTACATGCCATTGTGCGTTGAAAATATTAAATATTAAAAGATTTTTAAAATTCAGATGCAGAGGTAAATAGGTCAAGTGATGAGTCTATTTTCTTAATTCCTGAGTATAGCTAATGGAAAACATTGGTCTATTATCTAAGGCTATCATAGTCTATTAATAATGTAATGGTCTCTCTTTTAATAAAAAAGTATGTATTTTCAGCTCAGAAATTTTTTTTTCTGGACTATGATCTTCAGGTAAATTATGGATCATTTGCCAGGACATCCTCCAGGAATAATCTTAAAGATTCGTTACAGGAAAAATATACTTAGCAGCAAGTAGGAAGGTATCTGTAGTTACCAGAGGCTGCTGCTATATATGTTGTAAACTTTCTTACTGAGGAAATTTGAAAAAAGAGTTTGAAGATAAATGATCTCTAGAAGTTAGTTATCAATCATTTAAATAATCGCCCACAAACTTCTAGCATTTTTGAACCTAAAGGGTGAAGAGCAAATCGAAAGGAAGTCCAGCAGTGCCAGCAGAGAAATTATGCCACAGACCATGTGTGAGTGGAATTGCCTCTTAGTGAATTATATCTATCATTTTGCTCTGGAATGAGAAATGGGAAATTGGTTAGTTGTTGCAACTGATGTGCATCAGCATTAGTTTGTGGGATAATGTTTGTATATTCATGAGGAATAGAGAGAATAATTTAATCCACTTTAAAATTGAAAGCAAAATTATTAAAATTTGTTTCTGCAATAAGTATTTTGGCTCTCTAGGAACATCTCTCTTTTGAGGAAGAGAGAAAGGATGAGATAAATTGATCTGAATTTGTTTTCATGGAAAACTTAGTCTAGTGAACTTTAAGTACAATTTTGTTATTATAATTTATCTCATATGAAATGCGACCATTGATTTGAGAGGATCTCCAAGAGGAGTCTTTCTGGACTATCTCCAAGACCTGTATAACTGCACTATTTTCTATCCACTTAGACTGCCCAGTGATGAATCATACCGAGTACTGCAGGTTTCTCTTGGACATGTGGTCAGGTTCAGATATCTTTCTTCTTTCCATTGCAGTGCTATTCCTTAAGAATTGTGGTTGTCATGAGTAACTGCGATATCCCTGGAGAACACTTAAGAATCACAAGATGGATAGCTAGTTCATGGTGGGGAGATAGGTCCAAGATCAAGGCAGGAAGTCAGTCTGCAGATCAGGGCCCAGATCACCAGGTTCGAAAACCAGACATGGACATGGCTGGGACAAAGCTGGAGACAAGCACACCTACAGCACAGTTCAGGAAAGGACAGAAGGATGAGGGTTGATCTTAAATGCAGCCCTGTACCCATGGGCAGAGTGAATGGGTGGAGACCCCTGGTGAAGCAGGTCAGATCCATTAAGCCCTATTAGAGCACCCTGGGTGGACCTCAATGTGGATCAAATGTGTCTTATGAATACTGGCTGTAATTTTCCACTGAAGAAGCCATCATACTTGTGTATTGTATAAAAATTTCAGGAGTCTCTATAGCCATCTGATTAACCTGAATCAATCTTCAGAACTTTCTAGAAGTTTCCAGCCCTGTTCAGCAACTTCTCTCTTCCATAATATGCAAAAAAAAATCAAATCTTTGAAAAAAAAAAAAACAGATTGAATTTGACCTGAAAAAGCAGATCAAATTTAGGGGGAGTTTCTGGTGCAGTAGGCAAAATCTCCCTAATTTTTGTAGGCATTTAGCTGTCATTTGTCCTGAACCTGGAAATATCAAGATCCTGAATGTGTTTTTTTACTACTTGAGTTTCTAACCATTTTGCTTGCTTTCATGCTCTAAATCTCAGTGGGTTGTCATTCTCCTGGTTCATAATGCTAACATGGCACATTTTTCCTATTTTCTCCTTTTAAGTTTTCTTTCTGAGAAGCAAAACCGAATATCCAAGAAGCTGATTCCAGTAGTAGCATGAGATGACAGTAAAGTTTTACAGATAAACATGATGAACAGTACAGAAAGATTTTGACAGACATACTTTGAAGTAGTCCCCCAGGCTTCTTACTTCCATCAGAAAGACATTTTGATGCTTTCATTCCTCTCAGTTCCTCTCAAATGTGACAATATTATATGTGTAATTAAATTGAGCATTTATTTCCACAAAATAATTGCACAACTTTCTTCCTTTCAGGGTGGTGAATATTTCAAAGTTTAAAGTCTGTATCTTTTTCATGTTATCACTCTTTAAATCTCTTGTGATTACTGCTTAATAAACTCCATAAAATTCTTTCTTGTGCAGACACCGTTCATATGCTCACCTGGAAGTATGGAAGTACCAGGGCACCCAGATGCTTGTAGATTGGATGTTCCTGTAATATAAAGATTCTAGATGACGTACAAGCATACTTAGTGATTTTTAGAGAATCCTGAAATTTTTATACAATACACAAAGCACTTTGGAATATTGCTAGTGTTCTCTAGAGTTTCTTTCATATAGCAAAATGAGATATGAGCATAATGGCCTCCTCTTATGGTATATACAAATACATTATTTGAGCTTCATCATAAAAACATAAAATGTTGTTACCCCTGCATCCAAAACTAGGGATCCAAAAGATGAATGTATTTAAATGGCTTAGCATTTGGTGATCACAGAGGCACAATAGAGGCGATGCTGGTGCAGCACTATGCCCCCAGGTCCAACCAGTAGCAAGGCTAATAATATATTCCCAGTAGGCACACACAAAAACACTTACAAACAGTACACATATACCTACATACATGGCTGGCTGCAAGATCAGCACAGACACAAACAATCAACACTAACACTGACAAAAACAGCACCAATAGTCTCATTTTGTTTCTTTTTGTGGCTGATAAGGATGAAAGTGTGTTAGTTGGAAATATCTAGGATATGGATCCCTCCAAGTTTTAACAGTCTATCCAGTAGTTGTCCTCTGAGTATCTTGGTCTACTCTGTTTGCTGACACCCATACACTGCAAGACCCACCATTCCACCCCAATGTGTCTCACATGCACACACACACACATTACCCTTCACCCCCACAGTGACATTAAGAATGTTCTATAGCTGGGCTTAGACACTTAGCTTATCAAGTTAGCAACTAGACATCCAGCAAGTGGCTCTGAATCCCCACTTCTCCCTGTTTTTTGGCACTTGGACACGCAAGCCAACCAGTGCTCAGAGACCTCTCCTGCAGCTACTGATACATATATGCCTTTGCAGACACATACTGTGAGTCCATCCCATAATAGGGCTTAGAAATTAAGTGCATCCAGTGTCTGGCTCCAGATCCATGCTGATCCCAGGTGCCTCCCGCACAAATATGCATGGACACAAATATTCCCAGTTTCCAATGCCACTCCAGCAGCTGCCCTGGAACTGCTAATCCTCTTGGTAGACCAATTCTTCAGTGCTCTTTCTTCCAGAGAAAGACATGTGCACTTGGCTCCCAAGCCACTTTACTACTCACTAGGCTAGTCTGGCTTGATATTTAACAGCTGTTATACGGTCACTTCAGTTGCTGGCACCACAGACACATGGCCACTATGACCTGTGAC
Source organism: Tinamus guttatus (assembly GCF_059628265.1). Taxonomy (NCBI): domain Eukaryota; kingdom Metazoa; phylum Chordata; class Aves; order Tinamiformes; family Tinamidae; genus Tinamus; species Tinamus guttatus. The sequence goes on from NW_028289586.1 coordinate 108,216, forward strand.
AGCTTTGAGAGGAGCAGGGGGAGGGTGTTCATTTCTTTGACTGGGTTATTGGGGTCATCCCATCTGCCATGGTTCCTTGGTGCTCTTTTTCACATGTGAGCATGAGCTTTATATCATGTAATACAATGCATGTCATCTGTCCTATTGCTTATGTACACAGTGCATTGCTTATGCACACACTCAATTGAATTTGCACAGAATTGGCAGAAGGTATCTTTTCATTATTTTTGTTTCTCCATTTGTTTTCACAAACATCTACAGATGTCAACCTGAATTCAGAATATTAACTCAACATATATACTTTTTCCTCAAACAGATATGATTTTTTTTGCAAAAAAAGGTTTTTTTTATGAACACTCAAAAAATAAAAATAAAAATTTCTTACTGGGAAAAACAAAACCTGAAAAATCCTCAGCGTATTTTTTAACATGTGGTTATGTCTTAGGTTATATATGTCAGGATTCCCAATGTTTTCTGTGCCTGTGTAAGTTGTAGGCTTGAACCTTTCCCCCTATGTTCCTTGGGCTCTCTTAGAAGACCTTTGTGTTGCTTGGATTCCTAAGAGCTTGTTCTACATCCCTATCATTCCTGCATTTGAATGTAACAAAATTCTTCCTGTGTTCTCTGACCTTTAAGTCCCTGTGCTAAACTATTGCATAATCACTTGAATTATCTATATTAGCTAGCCAACATTGTCAAGCAAGGAAACCTCATGTGCTTCTCTCTTCTATCAGACAAGAGTCATATGATCTGTGATGACCATAACGCTATTGTGTGGGGCCCTAGGTCATAGGACTGTGAACTGTGTATCCATACCACCGGAAGAAGCAGACCTAGAAGCTGAGGCACATGAATGGCAGGAACATGGAAAGGAGGACAGCAGGAGCAGGTGGTCTTTTGGGGATCTGTCTCACCCCAAGAGATAGTGGAGCATGAATGGCAGATAAGAATTGAACGCTTAGTTGTTTCTCTCCCACTTACACTCCTGCAACTCCCAAGATAATTTCCCATTCCCTAATGGCTACGTAAGTAGCCTTCTTTCCTGAGGTAACCCTCAATATGGGATCCCCTAACAAGGACCGTGGAAGAGGGAAGAAATAAAGAGTTTGGAAACAGTGAGTTGCAAGTAATACTTCGTCCGAGAGTTGACACAGACATGGCAGTTGCATCTTCACAACATACTGGGGATGGGAATGAAGAAACTTGTGTCCAGTAGACATTTTCAGATGAATATCCTCAGGCATGGCAGAACAATGGAGAAAAAGGAGATGTGTCTGTTTTTTTCTGTCACAAACTTTTGTGAATCACACAGCAGGGACATTTTCCAGACCTTACTGCACAGAGGGAGAGAAAATTTGTCTGTCACTAGAAATAGCTTACATTTTACCAGTGTAGTTAGCTTAAACTTGTGAGTGCAAACACAATTCCCAAACTTCAAACGTCATGTGGAACTACTTAGAAATACAAACCTAACAAATCTGACAATAATAATGAAGAGTAGTAATGTAATTTACTGATTTTGGTACTAAATAGTGTTGAAGCTCCATAAACTTCTTCTGTCTCTATATATGAAGGTGATGATGAATTGAGGCTGATTAATGGACCTGGTCCCTGCGCTGGGAGAGTGGAAATAAAACATGAGGAGCAGTGGGGGACTGTATGTGATGGTGATTGGAAGATAGAAGATGCTGAGGTTGTTTGTAAGCAACTTGGATGTGGATCTGCTGTTCAGGCTCTTAATCAAGCTCCTTTTGGAGAAGGATCTGGACCAACATGGCTATATCGAGTTGATTGCCGTGGTGATGAATCTGCTCTCTGGAACTGCTCACATCCAGGGTGGGGTATATTTACCTGCCCTCACTATTTTGATACTGGAGTGATCTGCTCAGGTAAGAAGCCATCAAACCTTCTATAATAGAAAAATCCCATGAAAGAAAGAGATTAATTTTTGACTCAGATGATAGGTCTTTCTCTATCACAGAATCACAGAATGGTTGAGGTTGGAAGGGACCTGCAGAGATCAGCTAGTCCAACCCCCCTGCTCCAGCAGGGATACCTAAAGAACATTACGCAGGGTGGCATCCAGGTGGATTTTGAAGATCTCCAGAGAAGGAGAATCCAGAGCCTCTCTGAGCAGCCTGTTGCAGTGCTCTGTCACCCTCACAGTAAAGGAGTTCTCCTCATCTGTACTGGTGCCTGGGGTTATTCCTCCCCAGGTGCAGAACCCTGCAGTTTTCCTTGTTGAACCTCAGGCGGTTCCCCTATGTCCAACTCTCCAACCTGTCTAGGTTCCTCTGAATGGCAGCACAGCCCTCGGGAGTGTTGGCCACTCCACCCAGTACTGTATCATCTGCAAACTTGCTGAGGGTGCACTCTGTCCCCTCATCCAAATCACTGGTAAGTTGGATAGCACTGGACCCCTGGGGGACACCACTGCCCACAGGCTTCCAAGTAGACTTGGCACCGTTTATGACAACCCTGAGCTCTGCCATCCAGCCAGTTCTCAATCCAGACTATGACTTTCTCCACCAGCAAGCAACACCAATGTTAAGGCTTGTGCTATCTGCGGGTATATGTTTATTTTCCATAGGCATAGCAATGACACTTTTATCAGAAGCAGAAGTGGCAGCAGCAAGGCAATCTTTGTGTACATCATTTAAATCCAGGACAGGGTCCAGCTGTAAAAGGGAAAAGCAAGAGAAAGGGATGTGTGTTGGGGGGCAACTTGTGGTGTGTGTTGGGGGGGCAATGTGTGGTGTTCCATGTTTCTACTATAGCTCTTCCAAGAAACGAGAGCACTGCTGAACTTGAGTTTGGCCAGGAGAAGGGGCTGAAAAAACAAACAGATGGATAGAAGAGCAAGAAAATGCTCTGTTAGACAATGTAGCTGCTCCTTTCCAGATCTCCCCATAAGCTGAGAATCACAGAATCATTATGGTTGGAAAAGACCTTTAAGATCATCAAATCCATCCATAAACCCATCATCACCATGCCTACTAAACCATCTTTAACTGCTTCATGCTGCATGAAGTGAAAGCACAAATTTCAGTTACAGACATCATCTAAAATGACATTCATCTAAAGAATTTTAAAGTCAACCATGTCAGCAGACTTGGTTTAGGTATGAAACTTCACTAAGCAGTGATTAGTACTGACAATATTGTTATCTGCCAATATATTTTATATATTGTCATCTTGCACAGAGGAGCTAGCCATTCTGGCCCACAGACTGAGAGTGAGATTTACAAGTGTATTGAAAATGAATACTCAGCTCTATTAAGAGAGTAGTAGAAGGCAGGCCTGCTTCTTTTTCCAGTAAGGAGAATTCTCAACCACCTTAAAGTGATAGTGGATGCAGCAAGTGGCACTCTGCATGCAGCATCAAGAATTAAATAAACACATCATCACAATAAACTAAGATTCAGATGCCTGTTCAGATGCCATAGATAAATTATGAAAAGAAAAGAAATGGCAATGAAATCCAATGCATGTTTTGCTGCCTTCCTCTGCAAGATGCACTTGCTTTCTTTTTTTTTTCTTAAAGTACCAAGGCAAGGCATTCCTCCTTCCCAGGTGCAGAACTTGACACTTGTCCTTGCTGAATTTTCTAAGGTTCCTGACAACCCATTCTTCCACCCAGTCTTGGTCTGTGAATGGCAGCTCTGTCCTCAAGCGCATTTTATGTCATCTGCAAGCCAAAAAAAAAAAAAAAGTGAACTTAATCCCTTTCTCCAAGTCACTGATAAAACTGATGGCAAATAGAATGGCTGTCAGGAGAGATCTCTGTGGTAATCTATTTGTTGCCACTGTCCAGGTAGAGTACAGCCCACTAGCCACCATTTCTCACTCTCCTCAGGATCTGGGAACTCACTATGTCAGGGTCACCTACAGCCAAGTTTGCTATTGATTATTACATCTCCATCAAGTTCTCCCTTCTCAGTAAATACCAGATCCATCTGTCTGTCTAACCTGGTTGTCCTGTGCAGTGCCTATACCAGTTATCACTGACACCATACAGGAATCTCTTGAACTGCTTGCAGTTGTTGCTCTTTTATCAGATGCCAGGGAGGTTGAGGACTTCCATAAATATGAGGAGGTGTGATGTGGAGACTTGTGTTGTTTAAAGAAGGCTTCATGTAATCCTTACCTTCATCAGTGGTCTGTAACAAACACCCAACAGTTTCATCCTTACTAGCCTCACCTCCGATTCCATGCCTCAGAATCTCAATCAGACAGTCATCTGTCCCAAAGAAGAGCTCCGTGTATCTGAGCTGCCTGCAGAAGGCAACCTTCACTTCTCATCTTGCTTGTCTGTTTTTCCTGAAAAGCTTGTATCTGTCCAGCACAGCACTCCAGCCATGCAACATGTCTTAGCATATTTCAGGTTATTCCAATACCTAGTTTTATGATCATGCATAGTTTATGACCAGTTTTAGTTTCTCTTTTTTTTTCTGTTTGGTTGTGTGTACTTGTGTACATACACTTGAGGTGGGTGGCCTTCCTTCCTATAACATTCCTGAGGTCTTTTTCATTCCCATCACCCTGCACCCTTTGATTTTCACTCCTGTCCATCTCTACCTCATTGAACTATGAGTCATAATCTCCCTGCCCTCATATTCCTAGTTAAAAAACCTCCTCATGAGGCTGACCAGCCTGTTGGCAGAGACAGGTGCATCCTCTATCTCCTCAGAAGGCCTTGATCCTCAAAATGGGTCCTGTAAAGCCCTTTTAATCATGTTAGCTGTACAGTTATGTGCTGACCCACGGGGTCTGTCCAATTGCCCCCCTAAGCCCTTTCCTTTCACCAGCAGAACTGAGGAGAATGCCACCAGGGCTCTCATGTCCTTAAGCCTCACCCTGGAGCCATGTAGTCATTGTTGATATGCCAAAGATTTCCCTTGGCAATATGATTAGTACCCATATGAATAAGCTGCATGGGGCTTGGCAAGAGCCAGACAAGACTTGGCAATATCTCCACAAAATACTGTATTAGAGCCCCTGGCAAGCAGCAAAATTCTGTAGACAGCAAATCAGACCATCAGACAGGGGCCTCCATCCCTGCAAGAGCGACTCTCCCACTATCCACCACTTCCTCTAGGTGGCTCAGGCCTGCCAACTCTGATGCTTCCCCCAAGCATAGCTTCACCCGTTCACTAGGGCACTGAAACCACTCTGCAGTGTCCTGTGGTGCAATTGTTGTTCAGCCCAGTGCTAGCTTCATCAAAGTTTCCAGCCACCTTCCCCACAAATTTCAAGAACCAGCAACAAGAGGCTAAGCAGCATTCTAGTTTTCCCTGCGTGCATTGTGATGAAAAATATTGTGGGAGTCACAGCTCTTAGGGTCACAGAATTCCCTTAAGGGCCAATTAAATAACAAGCTGGGAACGGGCATCCACTGTTTTGGATAAGGCATATCTCCATTGTGGGTCTCTCCTCTTCACAGTCACCTTTAAGTTCTACTGTCTGGATTGTTTTCATGCTATAAATGGTCTTTGAACCCTTACTGCTAACTGTTCCTTTTGGTCCTGAAGGAACTGATGATTCACATTGACTGAGAGTTGTCTCTATTTATTAAAGAAAAATGTTTGCCCATAACATCAAGACTCACTATCCAGTGGTTTTACACAGTCATTTCTGATAAAAATTTTCTTGCGCATGTTTTCTTGCATAAATGATTTTCCACACATTTTCTTGCATAAATAATTTTGCTATTTTATTTTGGATTTCTCTCACATGTTATGTTCTGTATAGTCTTTCCGCTGAATAAGATTTCCTTCTGTAGGCTAGCATCTGAAAAGTTGCCTAGTGTGTTTAATTGCACTATGTTCACAAAGCAGTCTCCATGGCATAGTTAAAAAATTCTGGCTACTTCAGAAAACAGTTATTGCCCATAAGGTGTATGACAGCACTACATGTGCATAGCTTGGATATAGCTTACATACAAACTTCATGCACATGTAAAGGTTGATACAATCAGGCACACTGACCTTGTTTTTTTCTTTATTTTTTTTCCTTTTCATTTTTCTTTATAAAGAGAGCAAGGAGCAGATTTATCAATGCTGAGTATTTTGTTGAAAGACAGAGAAATTAGCAATACATAAGCCATGTGATAATCCTACAACACAATGACTCTGCTCTGTTCCAGACAAAGCCTGAATAAATGTCAAATGAGCCCCCTCAAAACTAGCAATCAATAATCAGCTTTGCTGCTTTCCATTTTTCATCTGTTACCACTGTTTCCTGGACAAATTTTCATTAGTTTTCATGACCCTGCACAGTTACAATTTTTTATGGCAATTATCTGTACTGCACCAAAACAAATCTACCACAATATTCACATTATATATGCTAAGAAGAAATAGAAGTAAAATAAATGTCTCACCAAGTGATGAAGCTAAAATAGTTTGTATTATTTCACTGCTAGTAGAGCTGTGAGCTGAGAGAGCAATGATAAAATGTTGTTTTATGTTGATCTGCAGGACAGTTTTGCAGCAAGAGGAGATAACAAGAGCGAGAAAAGAGGCAAGGTACAGGTGCTGAGCTGCCTACATGCAAAAGCAGCTGGAGTGTGGCAGGGCATCCTAACTCTGGAGAGTGTCACAGAAGCACAGTTAGGCAGTTTTCAGAACAACTTGTTTCTCTCATGAGCTGCTGTGCCTGAGCTAGCAAGCCTCGTTGTAACTGAGCTAAAATTTCCATCAGAAATCTGCAGCTCATGGAGGGATGAGCAGAGATGTTTTAGTAAGCCTATGGGAGCCAGAGTGGATCCAGCAGGGCTGGCACTGTGCCCAAACTAATAAACCTGTCCCCTTCCAATTGAACCATGCCTTTTAAATCGTCTCTGCTTGGTGTTCTTTGCAAATAGTTCAATGTTCAAAATTTCACTCCTTCTGTTGTTAGGGTTTGAATCTTCTCAATCACATCTTTAGCTTCTCAAACACTTGCTCAAGATTTAGAATTTTCACATGCTAAAAAAACTCTCCTACACTGTATTTTTTCTCTTACCTGTGGCATACAGAAATTGCCACAATGTTTATTTAAAAATGTCACTGGCCCTTTGAGAAGTGAGCACCATGTATCTTGACCATGAAGGTATGGGAGTGATCAAGTCCTCAGTGTTAATTTTTATGAATGTTTTTAGGTTTCTCCGGGCTGCGTCTGACAGGAGGGGACAGTGCCTGCTCAGGACATCTGGAAGTAAGGAAAGAAGAAAGCTGGGCTGCGGTCTGTTATTCGCATATTGATTTCAAAGCTGCATCTGTTATATGCAATGAGTTAGAATGTGGGCAGGCTGT